>NC_081406.1:324092708-324390208 GCF_030272615.1 Cryptomeria japonica | reverse complement strand
CATTTCCTAGATCTTCTTGTATTGCTAGTACGAGAACATTGCAGGCCACATTGGTGGTGAGTGACGAAGAAATGCTTCCCTTAAAGATACAAAAGGTTCCAGGTACTTTAAAATTATTATTATATATACTCTAATTGTAATTTACTTTATGATCACTCATTTTGGACTAATGATCCCATGAATTTTTTGTAGGCAATGATATTTTCTATAAACATCTTAGTGACATTGCATTGCAGATATTTGGGCCCACCATACATAAAAGGTAGTACATCATATGTGAACTAACCCTTATCCACTTTTGATTTCATATCATTGCTGGAATAGTTTACCTTTGATCCATTTCTTGAAGTGTAATAAATGTAGCTTCAGTTCATTTCTGAATCTAACAGGTTTGTTTTTTCTTTAAAAGGTGGAATCACCAAGAAAAAAGGTAAAAAGATGAATTGACAAACCAAATGGTTGAGTGGTTTGGAAATGACACCTTTGACAAAACCAAGCCCCTTGAAAAGGCTAGCACATATCTAAAGTATGTGAGGGACCAATACAAGACCCATTTGGAGAGGAACATAAAGTACGAGCTGATAGTTCTGATTCTTAATATAAGTATAGATCCAATAGCCAACAAGATGAGAGGGGGGGGTGAATCATACAAACTTATTCATCCATAAAAACATCAGATTCAACCTCGGTAACATATATCAGTCATATAATAAAACTGTCAAACATGCAAACTCAAAAGCATATGAACAATATAAACCTCATAACACCAGATTTAACATGGAAACCCAAATAGGGAAAAACCACTATGGGATTTTGGACCCACTAAGAAATATACTCTTCTAGAGTATGCTCGGTTAAAAGCCAATCCTGTTAAAGATTACAAAACACATTGCTAGATGTGACCCGGTTAAGGGATTTCCCTCAGATCTGTTAGGATCTTCACTTTGTTAGAAGTGACCTTGTCAAAGGATTTCAAACACTCATTTAGAATGTCACCTTGTTAGAGGATTTACATATAAGACTGTTAAGTCCACTCGGTTAAGAGATTTCCCGTCACTTTCACAAAATAACAGTAATACAATCTATCTGCAACTTCACATCTAAAATGCTAAATTAGATTCCTATTTGTTCAATACAATCTAGACATAGAACTAATCTTGTCTATCTGTTGGGCATCAATACTCTGTTATTCTAACAGGTCTTCAAGCTTCTGTGCTCGGTAATCACTATGTAGCATCCCTATGCATACACTTGCCCGCATACATTGTTTATTAACAGTTCCTTATTTATAAACAATCTTCTAACTGCTTAATCTCCTTGATCACATTTCCCATGATCAATCATAGCCATCAGATCTTCAATCTTGTCCAGGTTCATTGTATCTATCGATTTGAAAATGTTTTACCCCACCTCGAAACTTGCACATTCATCTTGGAACTTGTGTTAGGGTAATGCGGTTCAATCTGAGTTGTAGATCTTCTTGTCGACTTTCCATTGCCTTAGATTCGTTAACAAACTTTTTCTACGGCTTGCCAATCATTGATCCGCTCCAGGTCATCAATATCTTTCATTAAATATCACATGTAAACATTTAATGCATTCTGTTATAGCTCGGTTACAACTCGGTGAATACTAAACTTTACTCGATAGACATTCTATCTTTATTAACCGACTGTGATAACCTTAGGGTTTACTGACTAGGTTCATTAGGGTTTATCGACTAGATTCTTTGCTTGATAACATAGTATAGTATTAACCTTTACATTTTACAGCATATGTATGATGTTAGAACAATCTAAAACATCAAGATCTCATCATTGTCTGACTCGGTAGAGTTTCCCATTGAATAACTTATCCCTTTATTCATCATATTCTTTCCAGTGTCTTTACCGACTTCTTTATAATCTTCATATCATATTTCTTAAGATATGGCAACATCATACTGAATTAGAAAATCAATTTCTTGACATCAATGACAAAATAATAATATCAAGACAATAAAACATCTTTAATCAGTTATGTCCATAATCATCAACAACCTTCTCAATATCCTTGTAATATTGCCAACAATCTCCCCCTTTGGCATTGATGGCAAAACCAATTGATTTGACCTTTAAGAATTCGGATTGCTGTGATTCTAAAATGTTGAAATGCTCTCCCCCATACATCAGACTTCTCTTCTATTTTCAATCTGTAGTCTTTTCTCAGTTTTCTCCCCCTGGGTAGGTCTTTAGTCTTTTCTCAGTTTTCTCCTTGGTCTTCTCCTTGGCTTTCTCCCCCTTTGACAACAATGCCAAAAAGAATAGAACTAAAACATAATTTCTTGCTGTAAGAAGTTATTTCCTGCTGTTGTGCATCAACTGAGTCTCAATCAGAGCATTTGTTTACAATTCTGTATCATTTTATGTAGTATCCCAGTATTATTTCCAGTACACTTTCAGAAAAACATTCTAAAGTGTATCACTCCAGCATCAGCTCCCTAAAAGATATTCAATAGAGTCATCGAAGTGATGCTTTCACCGAACTCAGTCAGTGAGTAAAAGATAGGGGTAGGACCCCTAACTTACTTCTGAGATATTCAAAAGTGTCCTTTGGTAGTGGCTTGGTGAAGATATCAGCTATTTGTTCCTTTGTGTTAACATATTCCAACACCACTTTCTTCTCTTGAGCTTCTTCTCTAAGATAATGATATTTGATAGATATGTGCTTTATTTTAGAGTGCATAACAAGGTTCTTTGAAATATTAACGACACTAGTATTGTCACATAATATAGCTACTGGCTCGGTAACTTTCTCATTTATACCTTCCAATAATTGTTTGATCTATGCAATGTTGGTACAATTCAGTGTTGTAGCAACATATTCAGCTTCGGTTGTTGACTGAGAAACACATCCTTGTTTCTTGCTAAGCCAACTCACTAGTCTTTCTCCTAAGAAGAAAGCTCATCCACTTGTGCTTTTTCTCTCATCAATGTTGCCTGCCTAATCAGCATTAGTATAAACTTTTAAATCAAAATTATTTCCTTTCTGATATACTAAGCCATAATCTTCAATGCCTTTCAAGTATCTGAAAATTCTTTTGATTGCTGTCATGTGTATTTCTTTAGGATCTGCAGAGAATCTTGCAACAATACCTACTGGATGTTCTATATCTGGCCTGCTGTTAACAACATATTGTAGTTTTCCAATCATGGATCAATAGAGCGTCTCATCAACAGATGCAGATTCATCATTATTTGATAGTTTGCAGTTTGTAGTCATAGGAGTACTTACTGGCTTTGAATCCTCCATTCCAAATTTCTTCAAGATTTCCTTTATGTATTTGGATTGAGTAATGAAAATTTCATTTTTCATTTGCAGTATCTGTAAGCCTTTAAAATACTTTATCTCACTGATTAATGAAATCTCAAATTCTTTGCTCATTTCATTTCCAAAGTTCTTGCATAAAGAGTCATTTCCACAAAATATAATATCATCAACAAATATGGCTGAGATTAGTATTCCATTTTCATCATTATTCATGTACATGTTGTTGTTCTCACTTGTCCTTATAAAACCAATCTTAATCAAATAAGAGTGCAATATTTCATACCATGCTCTAGGTGCTTGTTTCAGACCATATAAAGCTTTGTTCAATTTACATACTTGATCTTTATTATTGTCTTCAACAAATCCTTCAGGTTGTTCAATAAAAACTTCTTCTTCTAATATTCCATTCAGAAATGCAATTTTTACATCCATTTGATATACCTTGAAGTTTTTGAAAGTAGCATATGCCAACAATGTTCTAACTCCTTCAAGTCTAGCAACGGGTGCAAAAGTCTCACCATAATCAATTCCTTCTTCTTGGGCATAACCTTTGCAAACCAATCTTGCTTTGTTCCGAATGACCTCACCTTTCTCATTTAGCTTGTTTCTGAAGATCCACTTTGTACCGATTACATTTTTGTCCTTCGGTCTTGGGACCAGTGTCCATGTGTCATTCTTCTTGATTTCATCAATCTCTTCAGTCATAGCATTTATCCAATCTTCACTATCTAATGCCTCTTTCACTATTCTTGGTTCAAATTCAGATATCAAACATGTGTTCTATCTCAATTTGTTCCTTGTCATCACTGGATCATCCTTATCTCCTATAATCTGACTTGGTGCATGGTGTCTTCTAAAATATTTGGCTAATACAGGCTTGGTAGGCTCTGTATGATACTCTTCATCACTCGGTAACTGGATATCTTCCTCATTTCCTTCAATAGTTATCTCGGTAGGACTTCTCGGTTGCACATAGACAAATTCATCATAGTCTTTTGGTTCTTTGGAATTCCTATCATCAGTTCTTTCTACAAATTCATCAATTTTCACATTTTCACTTTCTACTATTTTGTTAGATGATTTGATTAGACATTTAAATGCTTTGCTTCTAGAAGAATATCCTAGAAATGTTCCTTCTTCACTTTTCTGATCAAACTTTCCATTTCTATCATCTTTATGAACATAGCATTTGCTTCCAAAGATCTTAGAATAACTTACATTAGGTTTCTTGCCATACCAGATTTCATAAGGTGTCTTCAAAGTACCTTTTTTCAATTGAACTCGGTTCAAGGTGTAAACAGATGTGCTTATTGCTTCTCTCCAAAATGTTTGTGGAACCTTCTTCTCATTCATCAGTGTTCTAGCACAATCCACAATAAATTTGTTTCTTCTTTCAGCTATTCCATTCTGTTGTGGAGTCCTCAGTGTAGAGACTTGTCTTTTAATACCATGATCATTACAAAATAGGTTGAAATCATCAGATGTGAACTCTCCTCCTATATCTGATCTAAGACATTTTAGTTGTCTTCCTGTTTCATTTTCAACTCTAGCCTTGTACCACTTAAACATTTGAAAAGCTTCTGATTTTTCTTTTAAAAACATTACTTGTATCATCCTTGAATAATCATCCACAAATAATATGAAATACTTATCACCATAATAACTTTGAACTTTCATAGGACCACAAAGATCAGTGTGCACAAGATCAAAAATTCCCTTAGAAGTGTAGGACTTACTTGTAAAGATGGATCTTGTCATCTTACCCATTTGGCATCCTCGGCACATAGCATTCTCAGGTTTTTCAAGACTCGATAGACCTCTTACTCTATGCTTCTTAATTATCTTGATCAGATTATCAAAATTAACATGACAAAACCTTTTATGCCATAACGAGGTATTATCAATCTTTGCATGCAAACACTTGTTGTGAGTAGAGTCAAGGTGAAATGTATTACCTTTTGTTTGTGTCCCGGTAGCAGCTAACTTTCCATTTTTGTCATGAACTTTGACAATTCCTTTCTGAAATTCTATTCGTTAACCTGTGTTGTTTAGCTGTGCTACACTTAACAAATTATATTTCAAACCTTCAACCCAATAAACATCATTGCATCTTGCTTTATCAAGAAGTGTTATGGATCCTTTACCTCTTACTGGACATGGTGCATCATTACCAAATCTAACATAGCCTCCATCATAATCTTCTAACATAAAAAACTTGTGTTTATCTCCTGTCATATGATGTGAGCATCCACTATCTATAATCCAAGAATCATTAGTGTTTATGTGAGATATTAGGGCTTTTTCTTCATACCTTTCTTCATCTGATCCATCCTTGATAGCCACATAAAAAACTTCCTCTGTATCAGTCTCATCTGATTTATCATCTTTAGATTCCTCACCAACAATTAAGCATGTCTTTCTATCTCTTCTTCTGAAGTCTCGGTGACCTCTGTAATGATTATCTTTCTATCTGTCTTCTCGGTAATCTCTCTTTTTAGTGAAATCTTTGTCAGGACAATTAGAAGCCATATGTCCAATCTTATCACAATTGAAACATTTCGAAGGTAGTTTTCCTTTATACTTACCTTTGCCTCTTGGTAACCTTTTGGCTAATAGTGCTTCAAATTCTTCTTGCTTTTTGATTTCTTCATATAGTTTATGTACCTCCTCCATGTTCTTCCGAAATCTTTCACTTGCTCCACTATGATCTCCTTCAGAGTACTTATACATTCTCTCATTGTAATCATTAGATTCATTCAGATGAAAAGAACTAAATGCAGATTCAACTTTATTTATCGATGACCCACTGTTATCAAAATTACTTAACTCAAATGCATGTAGCTTACCAATAGTAGCATCCAAGGAAACTGGCATATTATGTACAGACCTCAATTCATTGATTGCAGAGACTCAGATTGCATAGGCAGGTAGAAGGGTTCTTAACAACTTACTTGTCACATCCTTTTCTTCAATAGTTCCTCCTTCTCCTTTGATTTGATTTACAATCTCCTTTAGTCTTGTACTGTACTGGGTTATGTTCTCACCTTCATTCATCCTCATAGATTCAAGTTGTCCTCTCAGACTATCAACTTTTGCTCTTTGAACATGTTCATCTCCTCCATATACAGATATGAGCTTAGTCCACAATGCCTTTGCATCATTGCAGCCTTCTAGATCATTAAACTCAGAATCGGTCAATGCAGATGTTATTTCAATCATTGCTTGAATGTGTTCTTGCTTTGCCTTTATCTCTTCCATAGTCAATGGATAGGTGCTTGGTGCAACAAAATCATTCTCCAGATAATATAAAGCATATTCTCCAACTCCTAATAGATGTAGCTTCATCCTAATAGATAATATAAAGCATATTCTCCAACTCCTAATAGAAAAACTTGACTTATTTAGCTTAGGTGCATCCCTCTTATACATCTTTGGATCTTTAACTCAAGTGCCTTTAAACTTTCCTTTCGGAGTCCAAAGCTTTGATACCAATTGATAGTTATGATACTTAATATAAGTACAGATCCAATAGCCAACAAGATGAGAGGGGGGGTGAATCATACAAACTTATTCATCCATAAAAACATCAGATTCAACCTCGGTAACATATATCAGTCATATAATAAAACTGTCAAACATGCAAACTCAAAAGCATATGAACAATATAAACCTCATAACACCAGATTTAACGTGGAAACCCAAATAGGGAAAAACCACTGTGGGATTTTGGACCCACTAAGAAATATACTCTTCTAGAGTATGCTCGGTTAAAAGCCAATCCTATTAAAGATTACAAAACACATTGCTAGATGTGACCCGGTTAAGGGATTTCCCTCAGATCTGTTAGGATCTTCACTTTGTTAGAAGTGACCTTGTCAAAGGATTTCAAACACTCATTTAGAATGTCACCTTGTTAGAGGATTTACATATAAGACTGTTAAGTCCACTCAGTTAAGAGATTTCCCGTCACTTTCACAAAATAATAGTAATACAATCTATCTGCAACTTCACATCTAAAATGCTAAAGCAGATTCCTATTTGTTCAATACAATCTAGACATAGAACTAATCTTGTCTATCTGCTAGGCATCAATACTCTGTTATTCTAACAGGTCTTCAAGCTTCTGTGCTCGGTAATCACTATGTAGCATCCCTATGCATACACTTGCCCGCATACATTGTTTATTAACAGTTCCTTATTTATAAACAATCTTCTAACTGCTTAATCTCCTTGATCACATTTCCTATGATCAATCATAGCCATTAGATCTTCAATCTTCTCTAGGTTCATTGTATCTTTCGATCTGAAAACATTTTACCCCGCCTCGGAACTTGCACATTCATCTTGGAACTTGTGTTAGGGTAATGCAGTTCAATCTGAGTTGTAAATCTTCTTGCCGACTTTCCATTGCCTTAGATTCGTTAACAAACTTTTTCTATAGCTTGCCAATCATTGATCCGCTCCAGCTCATCAGCATCTTTCATTAAATATCACATGTAAACATTTAATGCATTCTGTTATAGCTCGGTTACAACTTGGTGAATACTAAACTTTACTCGGTAGACATTCTATCTTTATTAACCGACTACGATAACCTTAGGGTTTACTGACTAGGTTCCTTAGGGTTTACCGACTAGATTCTTTGCTTGATAACATAGTAGAGTATTAACCTTTATATTTTACAACATACGTATGATGTTAGAACAATCTAAAACATCAAGATCTCATCATTGTCTGACTCGGTAGAGTTACCCATTGAATAACTTATCCCTTTATTCATCATATTCTTTCCTGTGTCTTTACCGACTTCTTTATAATCTTCATATCATATTTCTTAAGATATGGCAACATCATACTGAATTAGAAAATCATTTTCTTGACATCAATGACAAAATAATAATATCAAGACAGTAAAATATCTTTAATCAGTTATGTCCATAATCATCAACAACCTTCTCAATATCCTTGTAATATTGCCAACACGAGCGTCCCCCCATGATTCCAGAGAGGGAGTGGAAGGACCTGATTTTGGATGCCAAGGAGAGAATTGAAAGGAAAAAGGAAATACGCCACTAGACGCTAGAAGAAGGTACGAGATACTATTCATAATGTAATTATGTACTAATTAATTACTCTTTATATTTATATAATCTAACATATTTTAAACTTTTTATAGACTGAGTGACACGTCAAAGGCAACCAAGGCAAGGCAAGAAAAGCATGGGCAACACAAACTCGGCTCTGGTGGTTACATGAAACTTGTTGCATGAATTGTAAGTATCTCATGTAACTAAAATATTGCATCAAAATATTAATAAATTGCAAACGTTTTTTTTTATCAAACAATGCAAGCAAAATTCATGGTACCAAGCAAAAATGCAGGGCTCTGAATTCAATAGAGCGCCCACAGAAGATGACAAGAGAATTTCCTACCAGCAAGGCTATTCAATCATGGCTAATTGGCTACGAGAATTGAGTGGGCATACACAACATTCAAGTGCATCCGTCACACAGGTCATTGGAATGCAGCCTGCTAATTGTGAAACACCACCTACACATGAAGGTCCGGATGTGCATCCCAGTAGTGGAGGTATTCATTTTCTATTCAAATTTATTTATTTAGCTATTAATACAATTAAATATCTTAATTTGTAATTAGAGTAGTAATTAGTGTAACCTTTTTTGTTAATATTTTAGAGCATGTAGTCGGTGGTGAGCAAGTGGAGCATGATCTGGGTACACAACCTCAAGAACATGATGTTCCCCACTCAGGTAAAGAGGACCACTGTTATTGCTTTAAACAAATATAATTGCAATTGGTGTTCAGCATTAATGTAACCTTTAGTATTTCAACTCCAACAGATCTAGAGGGCATTCAACATGTTGAGGTTGAGGCTACACAAAATGATGTGGCCCCATCAGGTAAAGAGCACAACAATTATGTTCTCTAAATTAATGAAATACTTGTAACAATAATAAAAAAAAAATTGAATTTAACCCATTCCTTTGTTATTGCAGAGGACCCCCCTTCGCTTCAGTGTCCTCATCCTCAGTATAGGACTAGGCATACATTGAGATCACGAGCAATTGGCGGAACATCTGCAGAGGGGGGAAATGATGAAGAAACCGATGTTCCACTTAGTCTTTTCATAGCTTCAAAGAAAAAACAAAGAAAGAAATGATTGTAATCTAACTTATTTGACAATGAATGATTTTTATGTGTTAGTGAATGTAATTATGTGCTAATTAATGGTTATGGATGATATGTGTTAATTAATAGTGATGAATGTTGCATGTTAATTAATGCTAATCAATGTTATGTGTTAATGAACATTATGTGATATTAATGAATGAATTCTATATTTTATTAATGGTAGAAAGAATTAATGAATGAATGTTATAAGATGTTAATGGGGAATTTAGAGTGATGTTAGGGGGGGGGAGGGGCCAAATGAGCTTCCACCTTCATGTGGTTGGCCCTGTTAAGTAGAGAATATTAAACTATTCTCGAAACCAAGCGAAGCTCAACAAGGTAACACACTTTTCAATATTTCATTATGTTGCACAGTTAATCTTATTGAATAATGTATATTGAATCTTAATTGCAAGGTCCAACAGAGCCAACACGAACAATAACAACACATGTTGCTTGGTATAATGAACTCCCATATTGTCTTGTCTGTACACGAACAATATGAGTTGCTTCTAGTGTTGATATCCAAGGTAGGACTGCAAAAGTTATGAATATGCCTCATCCTTGTAAGTTTTTTTATTACTTGTAAGTAATGAATATGCCTCATCCTTGTAAGTTTTTTATTACCAAGAGAACGGTAAAAAGTGTGTTTGAGATTGTATCATGGATGCTTTTAAGGATTGTATCATGGATGCAAAAAATCTCTTCATTAATCCTTGACTCATGATTTCTATAATACTTCTTTAGATTTCTCATATCATTTGTTGCACTTCTTCACTATTTTGGACTGAGTTTCAACTATGAATTTGCCTTGACTTATGACTATACCTAGCTTTGTCCTATCTTTGTAAGCTTCCTCTTTGAATTATGGTTGTAGCTTTGATAATACCTTTTTAATGTTGCACTATTTGTAAGGAGAAAAACTCCTAATGCATGTTGCAAATTGTGTTCTAGTGACTGAGACTAACCTAATGCATCTCAGAATGGCATAAATTGCCAAGATGGAGATATAGAAAATAAGTTCAAGATTGTTGTTGTAGAAATTATTCGATTTCTAAGCTTGAAACTTATGTATATACACTATTTATAGTCTACTCTATATTTCCTACTCAGCTACTCCTATTGCTTTAAAATGAAATGTGAACTGATGAATTGTATTCTATAGATGACCAATGCCTTTCTTCGCTATTTGGGCTACAGAGTCTTTATATTTCTTTAGGACTTATTGTGTAAACTTATGAGATAATTTTTAAACCCACCAACTCTCGATGAGTCTATCAGTTACATTATTACCAAGTGTTGTGGCTTTTCGACATATAACCGGTAACCAACATTTTTTGTTTAACAAACTGGAAGATAAACAAATTGAGTATTGCCATCTCCTCACCGATACCTATCTGGTATCCATCAGTCCCTATTTATGTCGAAGAAACCCTGGGCTTCGGTGACTTCCTTTAGTTTTCCATCGAAATGCTTTTTCCATCGATATCACTATGCTCCTTCGATGAATGGTTCTGTTGTCTCACCGAAGCCCCTTTTATCCTCTCTTTGTCGTCTTCTACCAATAAAGTTGTATCAATGAAACCATGTGTATCGGAGACATGCCTTTTAGTCTCCTCGAAACTCATATTCTCATCGAAATCTTTTTGCTGTCCATCAGGTTTCATGTCGAAGAGACTTTGGACTTCGGTGACTTCTTTTGTCCTCCCATCGAAACACATATCCTTATCGATATCATTCATTGATGTAGTTTTCTTCCATTTTATCGATATTACTTTTTCGATGAGAATGCTTCTTTCGGTGAATCTTCTTTATATTGCATCAATGATATTGTTTCTTCGAAAGCCTTTTCTCATCGGTGGGGGCCACCTATGCTTTCTTCGATACCTTTTGTTGGTGGGACCATCTCTTTTGGTGAGTCTTTTTGCACCGATAGTGTTATATCCTCGAAGACCTTTTCTTGTCGATGAGAACCATCTCCACTTTCATTGATATCTTTTATCGATGGAGTTACTGTCTTCGATGAGTTCCTTTAGTTTTCCATTGAAATGCTTTTTCCATCGATATCACTATGCTCCTTCGATGAATGGGTTTGTTGTCTCACCGAAGCCCCTTTTATCCTCTCTTTGTTGTCTTCCACCAATAAAGTTGTATCGATGAAACCATGTGTATCAGTGACATGCCTTTTAGTCTCCTTGAAACTCATATTCTCATCAAAATATTTTTGTTGTCCATCGGGTTTCATGTCAAAGAGACTTTGGACTTCGGTGACTTCTTTTGTCCTCCCATCGAAACTCATATCCTTATCGATATCATTCATCGATGTAGTTTTCTTTTGTTTTATCGATATCACTTTTTTGATGAGAATGCTTCTTTTGGTGAATCTTCTTTATATTGCATCAATGATATTGTTTCTTCGAAAGCCTTTTCTCATCGGTGGGGGACACCTTTGCTTTCTTTAATACCTTTTCTTGGTGGGACCATCTCTTTCGGTGAGTCTTTTTGCACCGATAGTGTTATATCCTCGAAGACCTTTTCTTGTCGATGAGAATCATCTCCACTTTCGTCGATATCTTTTATCGATGGAGTTACTGTCTTCAATGAGTCCTTTCTGAAGTTGATCGGTGTTTGCTTTCTTCGATGCCCCTTTTATATCGATGAGACATCACTGGGTCTCATCGATACCGTTTGAATCTTAGATACTTCGATAGAATGCTTTTAGACTTGTTTGATAGCTTATGGGTTATTACGGTATCAATGAACAAGATGATTTCTTCCAAAGAGAGATGGCTTCTATGATTTAATTTCTCAAATCAAGATATTTTACTTAATTCAGATTTGATGCTCAACAAAATGACTGCACTATCACCAATCTATCTTGAAGCTTTGACTACTCTTTAGATTATGATTATGACTATCATGATATTTCATGAGACTGCTCTATCCCCATATGAAACCCTTTGTTCCCACAAATCAATGCTTTGAACTTGACTGCAACTTTATAATGATCACTGTCTTTGTACAGTAATCTTGCTATTTCTCAACTTTTGATATATTGGAGGCTCCTAGGATGGTTTCTATCTTATAGTCACAATACCTTGCTATAATTTGTAGCTATTCTCTATTTATTTGTTTTCCACTCTTAACTCATAGTTCAACCAAAAATGGTTCATCTTGGAATCAATGCACATCAGTTATAATCAGATTATAACCAGTCTCCATGGCTGCAAGACTTGAAGAAGGATTCTTATCATCAATTAGATGCATACTTTTGGGAATATAGAAAGACAAAAAAATATATTAGAATAGTATTTTTTGTTGAGTCATAATATGATGTGTTAATTTAGCTAAATAAGGGAACCAATGTTGTATTAGGTTTAATTACATGATGACAGTTGAAGCTTATTAGAGATAGGGGATTTGTAGCAGTTGGCTTGTTAGGTTATGTCACAATCCCATGAAGGTCCTTGTAAACCGTTAATGTCAGTAGACATGAGACTGTTATGTAACGAATTGGATCAGCTAAACCTAGAAGTTCTATAACCAATGAATCAACTGACTCAAGTATATGTTAATTATCTTATGATGGTAATTTATGACCGTTATTCTTAGTAGGCATTAAGCAGTTCGCTAGATAGTTGGTTAGTAAACTAGTGAGTTAGTTGGCTCAAGTGTATGCTTTTTATCATATGATGGTCGATAATAACCATTATTGTTAGTACACATTAAGCAGATGGCTTGTTTAGATGGTTGGTAACTAGTGAGTTTGTTGAGCTCAAGAATGGGATGTACAAGTCGAGCAAGGGAGGTGAACACTAACAACGCATTGGTGCTTGCAATGTTAAAACCTTGCCCAAGATGGTGATGCTTTATCTAAGTGATGAAACTGGCCATGAATTCCTTTCTCATATTGATTAGCTTAATAATATTTGTTCTATTTTTTTTATCGTTAAAAGATTACCTTCCTTTTAGATAAATTAGTTAGATTCTTATTATGTTGAAGAACATTTAGTTAGTTTTCTCCTTCAACTGAAGTAGTTATGTTTTATTTTGAAATGCTCAATTTTTTATCTTAATAGATCACAATTTAATTTCTTTAAGTATAGAATTAGTGGAATATTATATATGGTATCAAAGAAACCAAGTTCAACATTGAACCTTAGGCTATCCACCTATAAACAAAACTATATACATATGCAGGCGCACCATACATATGCAAGATGCAGTAATCCATAGCATATACACAAAGGAAAGATGACTGATTATATTATGTATGTTCATAAAATGGTACAATAGTAAGCTTGAGGCTATATTCTACTTCTTCTCTAATGATCCTTATTGTTACAAAATTTCCCTCATTTATATGAGGGTATACATTGTCACCAAGCATCGTGGCTTTTCAACACATAACTATTAATTAGCACTTTTGTTAACAAACTGGGAGATAAACAAGTTCAACATTCCTATGTGTTCAATGTATTTATCATCTTTATACATTAGAACATCATTGTTTAGTGTCCTCATGTCACTTTCTATCTAGAAATGATTGGATAGAATATGGTTAACACAAAGTGACAATTCTTTGTCCCGATCCAACTCTGATACTGTTCAATTCTTCTCATCACTGAAATCTTGTTTCCACTGTTCCAACGATACTAACTCACCATTACTATAAAAAGAGGGCACCCTAGGGGTATTCCCATCATCCAGCCTTTGAAGCTCTTTCCTTAATTGATTTGCCAATTCATCATGGGACTTCAAGTAAGCCTCGGCTTCAATTTTCTCACTTGGATTAATCGGACTGTTGTCATTCATCATTTCTTCCAATTGAGACCCGAGCCTTTCATGCTCTTTCAAAGCTCTGACTATTCCAGTGTATGTTTTCCAATAGATTTCTGTAACTTGCATCATACTTCTGAACCTATGTTTAATGATCTCCAGAATCAACTTATCCATCTTTTGTTGTACCTTTTCTACCTGTCGAGATGTCTTTTTGGCCCTATTCCTCCAATACATAGCGTCTATCAAGGCATCCATGGCATCTCTATCAACACCATATGTCATCCCTATTTGACTGGTACCTGTATCAATCTGAAGCAATCTTGCTTGCAGCCTCTGTTTTTCTTCATCGGTTTTCTCATATAGGCTTTTGTATGTAGAATTTTCTCAGACCAGAAACTCTATCTGATCTTGGTTCATTTTAGTGACATCCAAATTTAGTTTGGCAGTTATTCTAGGGTCAGTCTTTCCAACCTACTGCACCATCAAATGTCCAAAAGCTTCTTCTGTATCAACCAATATAGGTCTTTTATCTTTGGGATAGATAACCCACTGTAGAAGAGCCTTCTGATCTGGATCATATCCTGATCCTCTAAAGAGTTTATCAATCTCTTTTGGCATCATTTGCCTACTTGGGTCCTGTTTCTTGAGGAATCCATCAAACAACAAGGCAGAGTTCATGTCCCATCTAGAGTATAATAGCACACCAGCTTCCTTAAGCAACTGTCTTCCCTTCTCAGGTGTCGTTTCTCTCATCATAAGATCCATCTCCTCTTGTAACTTTTGAAGTTGCTGCTCTTCTTTACTATTTCTCATGTTATTCCTAATTTGAGATCCTTTATGTTGATAGAGGAATGCGGTGAACTCCTTGGAAGCAATGAAGTGACTATCAGCAATGAAATCCTCATGCTCCAGGAATCTAATGTCAAACACTTCTTGGACATTCAGTTGTCCTATTTCCAAGTCTATCGGTGCATCCTCTTCATAACTAGGGGGTAATCCTCTCGAGGAGTGAATGGAATGATGCCAGATGTGGAAGTAGGAGACATATGAGCCAAAGGCTCTATATTCCTAATAGTATCAATGTAATCCCTAAAAACATGAGGTGAGACACCCTCAAGTATTTCCAATTCATGCTCCATGAGTTTGTTGGCCAACTCCAAGGGGTCTTCAATCTTTTGTAGCACGTTCTCATCCATTTTCCTTCTAAAAAGCTTCCATTTATAAGCCTACATTGCTTTCTCAAACTTTATTCGCTTCACTCTGGCCTCTTCTCTGCCAATATTCTTAATGAGGTCATCTGGTAGGTAAGATTTATTCTCTCTAGCCTTCAGCTTTTGTGATGACCAGGCTATCCTTATGTATCCTTCAGGATCAAAATTGGGCCTTGGATCCCCCATAGCCATGCCATAATAATCCAATTTTGTGTGTAGCAGGCCATAACTCTTTGAACCTTTCACAATAAAATCTGAAAATACTAACAACCTACGTACAATTGATTGTTTCCCATGGCTTGTCAGATGTTCTGTACTCACTATTGATAGTTTCCTCACAATTTCCAGACAAGCCACTCTATTAGGGACTGTAAGTGGTAGTAAGTATGGTCTCCCTTCGAACCCGTATACCCTAACTTGTGTGCAGTCTGAAAAATAATACCAATCTCCCCAATTGTGTTCAATTGAGGGATCTTCAATGAAATATTTTGGTCTTGAAAATCTTTGAACCTCTAGTGCAAGGGCATGATTGCACGGGCATCCCAACAGTCTATATAATGGCTTGACAAAGAACTCCTCAAAATGCCAATATTGATTATTCACATACCTCTAGTCCCATAAAGAAACCCATAGTTGCACTAGTTTTCTCATCCCAGCATTGTCATATGTCCTGACACATAACTCTTCTGGCCATAACCCTTCATCTTGGCCCACATACAATAGCATATGCATAAGTAAGGAATAATGCTTGAAATGAACATTGATGACATCCCCCTTTAACTTTTCTAACCCATGATTCAAAACCTCAACCAAATAAGCAGAAAAATCAAAGAAGCGGGGGTCCTTAGACTGCAAATCGACACAAATGACCATGGCTGCAATATCCATCAAAGGATGGGCTTTTATCCCTATCACTTGGGCAACACAGTAATAGGTATACTTGAAATATGGATGGAAAGAGTTGACATCATAGGGAGCTTTGTCATCCTGACCTAGTGGCACTAAGGACCCTGCATTCCTAGGTCTATGTATAGGGAGTCTCCACGTTTTGTAAATGTGCTCTAGGTTAAAATATTCACTTGTTAACTTCTTGAGGTCAATCAATTCTTCAAATCCCCAATCCAACTCAAACATAGTGTCAATAACCTCCTTTCTAATTGCAAGAATTGGCTCACCCATGTAGTTACATATGGTCCCAATTTTAGGGTCATAATTGTTTGCCAATGCCTTCATGAGCTCCACATTCATGAATACATTAGCCACAACTAACCTTCCTAAGTTCAATCACCATAAATTATTGATAGGTTGAGGGGAAACTCTTTTGTTGTACCCATATATGAATAGTTCATACCCTCTCAATTATGTCCATATGTCTCCAAGATCCTCAAACCGGTTCTCTAGGCCTTCCTCATCAACTCTAATCTTCTTGGACCTCAAACTGGATGATGGGCACTGGTCAATCAGGTCCTAGGCCAAAGAACACCCTTCCCTTTTCTGTCTTTTAGGTTTTTCTTCTGCAGTGATAGGTTCTTTTCCCTTTCTGGTCTTATTAGTTTTAGATGATGATTCCGTTTGAATTTTAAAAAAGAGGTATGTGTGCAAACAACTTACTTGGAATTACTGAGCTTTATCTGTGAATTCGCCCAATTCCTACTTTCAGTTCGTTGCCTGTGAATTCCTTAATGTTGTGTCCTTTGATGTTGATCTAGTACTTATGGTATATTTAATCAGTTAGTAATGGCCATTTTGGACAACGGTCACTCGGGCACACGTTCGAATTTAATGGCGATGTGACCTTTCATAGGATTTGTTTCTAATTTTTGCAGCAATCAATAATCATTTCGATGAGGATATGTCTTTCGATCATTTGTTTCTTTAGTCC
This sequence comes from Cryptomeria japonica, assembly GCF_030272615.1. Lineage (NCBI taxonomy): Eukaryota > Viridiplantae > Streptophyta > Pinopsida > Cupressales > Cupressaceae > Cryptomeria > Cryptomeria japonica. Next base: position 324,372,831 of record NC_081406.1, on the reverse strand, counting down.
ATCGATCTCTTTGTTTCTATTGACAATACTTTTGTTTCAAATATTACTTCGATCAAGTATTTTTCCCTTCATCGAAATACTGTATTTGGGCAGTATGGCTGTCTCCTCATCGAAACATATCTAATATCCATCGGTTCTTATGTCGAAGAAACCTTGGGCTTCGGTGTCCTCCTTTATTTTTCCATCGAAATACTTCTTTCATTGATATCACTATGCCCCGTCGATGAATGAGTCTATTATCTCACCGATAAAGTTACATCCGCAAAACCACGCATATCGAGAACATGCCTTTTAACCTCCTCGAAACCTATATCCTCATTGATATCTTTTATCGATGTAGCTTCCTTTTGTCTGATCGATATTATTTTTTTGATGAAAATGCTCCTTTCGGTGGGTCCTTTTTATGTTGCACCGATAGTATTATTTCCTCGAGAACTTTTCCCGTCGATGAAGACCCTCTCTCCTTTCTTTGATATCTTTTGTCGATGAAGTTATTATCTTTGGTGAGTCCTTTCTAGAATTCATCGGTATTTCCTTCCTTCGATGGCTCTTTTATATCGATGAGACATCACTGGATATCATCGATCTGAATTCAAAAGGTATCGATGAGACCCAGCGATGTCTCATCGATATAAAAGAGCCATCGAAGGAAGGAAACGCTAACATTGATAATATTTTTTTTTTTTGATAAAACTTATCATCGTCGAAATTACGACGACTACCAAGCTTTCGACCGATGATGTAATCGACAGACATAGAGCATCGGCAGAGTCTATTAGATTGTCATATTTCCAATGGGTATGGCATCATCAACCAATCCGATGCCGAGTTTTTGACGATTGATTTTGTTGGCACTCCGATGAAAATTCATCGCAAATCCGACAAACGGCCACCGAAAATCAGCTCCGAATGTACTAGTGGATGTGTGCATGATGTAATACCATGTGTCTGGTCAGTAAGGGTGCCCACATAGTTAAAGGTGTGTGCCTAACATGAAAAAATGCATATAGGGTATAAGGATACATTTGTATTCAGTTGACACGTGTAGGGCTAGCAAAGTCACGTCTATGGGTTCTTGTTGCATCTATGGTGCTTAAAACTATGTATGCAATGTAAAAACACATACAAGGTTGCTAAAATTGTGTGTACGGCGAAGATGATAGATTTTTAGGGCTAGAGATGTAAATGTGATAAACAGATGAAGCTAAAGCGGCAAATGTGATAAACGAATTCTATTGATGAAGTTGAAGTGACAAATGTGATAAACTGATGTTGCCAATGAAAAATGAATGTCAAATTGATAGAATCTAGCACTTACCCCACTAGGATAAGTTGATTAAGTTGTTGTTGATGCATTAAATATTATGATTGCAAGTTGATTTAGCACCATTGGAGTCACAAGAAATATTTTTACAAACACAACGATTGCGACTAGAGTTGTTTGAGATAGATCACACCATTCTTGGCCAGATAGGATTATGGTATGTCACTTTTATGCTTCAGATTAGGACAAACCTAGGGATTGTATTTGCTTTGGCAGAGTAGTGGTATAGCGATACTAGTTCATTTCACTTGCTGATAAGGGAGATGTTTGTCATTCTAGAGGATGTTTACCAGATATTGCAGATACTTATCGCAAGGAAGCTTGTAGTATATGACTGGGATGTCGATCTAGATGCTCTGCATCGAGTATTTGGGGATGATTTAGAGATCCAAGGGGGTTATGTTAGCTGGGATGAGATGATCCATTTTGGGGAGACACTACTAGTAGTTGTAGGAGGGGTGATAGGAGAATTAGTTTTTCTAGACAAGATGGCACACAGGTTGTCACCTGTTTGGGGGAGAGAAATGGATATAATGATTGATGAGGGCACTCAGTTTGTGTGGGGCCCATTCTTACTAGCACACTTATACCACGATCTGCATGATTTTGTATACCTCAGTGGATGCAGTTTATTAGTAGGAGTCACACTATTATGTATATGGGCTTATGAGCATATAGCGGTATTATGACCAGTATGTATGAGATTTAGTAGACTAGGCCAGCTCTATGTTCATATATATGATATGATCATCACCCAACCACAAATAGGATAGATGGAGTACTAGTAGAGGGTTATCAATGGCATTAACAACACTATTTGGAGTATGAGGTATGGGAGGATTATGATGAGGAGCTGCCTGTTTTCTTTCAAACACGATGTTTGATTGGGTGGTCAATATATCCTTGAGAAATATTTCTCTGGAAGAGTTATGAGGTAGTTTTACAAGATACAGGGTTTTCCTCGGGGCAATGTTGAGTTTGCTAGGACACAGCAAGAGATGTCACATTAGGACTCGACTTTATCACATAAGGTTGCAGTTGTCAAATTTTATGTCAAAGCCATGACAAGACTGAGAGGGGGGGTGAATCAGTCTAGAAAACTACAAAATTGATCTAACAAATATTCAGAAATATTTAACCATTCTAAAACAATATTGAAAAACATCAACCATCAACAAATGAATACTAGATTTACATAGAAAACCCAATAGGGAAAACCATGTGAGAATCATACTCACAATATAAATATAATTGATTACAATGTTTTAGGCTCACTGCTAAGGAGCATCATACACCTGGTGGACTTGCAAGACCAAGGCGCACTACCTTAGGGCAAGATACATGGAATTTCATAACTGAGGCTCACTACTTCAGGGAAAGATACAAAGAGCTACCAAGAGACCCATTGTCTTCTAACAGTAGAAAGAATAGAAAAAATAGTATGAGAAGGATATCTTGATCATGAAATTGTCCTTGAACCTCTATCTCAAGTGACCAATATCATGAAAAACATATTGACATCCACCACTATCATACAACATTGTCACAATGAATATATCACCTTCAAATCTCTTCGCAAACTGATGTATTCACTACACATCAATTCATGCACTATACATACACAAATCATATATCCCCACTCCTTAAATACAAGTTAGATCATCAAAAAACTAGTTGAGGGTTGACCACAAATAAAGTAAATAATATTGCATTAAATAATCCACTCAGACCCAAAATTACCCAATGTGGTCCACTCGAGAAGAAAGAGGGGATGTAAAACCTTCACAACACATCCTTCTAAGTCAAATCCAATGTATCACATGTACTAACACATCTTCCAAAGTAATTACCAAATGTAACATGTAGATAAGCAATAAAACTCAATAACCAATTGGCCAAAACATTTTCCAAAGAAAATTACTTAACACAGATCTCCACACACCACGGTGAGACCCATAACAATATTATAACTCAACCTCCAATACATATCTGGACCAAAAAGTATGATCCAATCAACATAATCTAATCAAGCACACTAAAATACCAAGAACAAACCAACTTAACTCAATTGTGGAATAGAAACACCACCAGAGAATCAAATTGAAATACTGCATGAACCAAATAAACATGTCCACCAAACTAAAACACAAGATTCAACAAATCTAGAGGCCACCAAGAAATTTTTGGACTAGTTTGATAGATGCTCTCACTATCAAAGAACAATAACAAAAAAATTCTACAATCCATGAACCTAAAAAATAGATGATGCAACATCCACATAATACATACAATATATTCAAAACCATAACCTTCACAATCTAAAGGAATACAAAGAATTCTACCATAGTGGCATTAAGTAATCTTTCTTGCATATCAAACTTGCCATGACTGTAACTTTCCAGAGATACTTCATCAACACAAATTCAACCCCAAATAGAGAAATTTGTATCAAACTCAATAGTAACACCACAAAATCAACAATAACACTAGATAGAGAAACTTGCAACAATACAAGATCATATCTAGACCAGACTTTATCTGGAACAACAAGTTTGACATCAATGGGAATATAACTCAAATTTATAACAGAGGTCTTGGTTCTAGTGTAGGGGGACCTACATAGGGATGTAGTTGATGCATGGATGACTCTTGATTTGAGGCATGGCTCATAGCTCATCCATTTCCACAATTGATTGTGCCAGGAGAGGTACCACCTCAATTGGATCATGCCACAGAGGGGGAGAGGTCAATGCTTAGGAGGTAAGGACAAGGCTAGAGACCATCAAGGATACATAGTGGTAGAGGTGGTCTAGATAGAGTTTCAAAAGGATTACTACCATAAGTACAAGTTCAAGTTCAAGACTAGGGAGTGGGGGAGGGATAGGAATAGAGATGTGATGCCCCATAAGTGGATGACACAGACAGGTAGATAGTTGTCTTACAAATATAGGTGTAAGATTGGTATTCACATGTAGTCACCTTACAAGGAGAGGTGTCCACTCTCAGACAATAGATATGAGATATCACATAGGAGAGAGACTTGGCTATACATCGATATACATAGGCAAAGGATATTATATAACAAGCTCTTAGAGCATAGTAGGGTGATGTCATGGAGAGCATGGAGTTTTGCATGAGGGACAAACTAGAGATTTCATATTAGAGTTGATTATACAAGTTATATGTGCCTTCTGGACAGAGGGTAGGTAGCTTCTAGTAGACTTCCTATGAGAGGTCTAGGAAATAGTGGGTGGAGAGTGGAGGGGTGATGGGTACACCATAGGCACCATCGAGGGTAGTAGCATCAAGAGCAACTGGAGGAGCACCGCCAATAGTAGGTATAGGAAGAGTTGGGACATCAAGAGCTCAGATACCTTTGAGAATAGCTGGTTCCAAGGGTGAGAGTGTTGGCATTTCAATAAGGATATCAAGAAGGTTGTTGGAGATTATTGATATAACTGAAGAAGGATGATTACTGTCTTTATAATATTATTTTGTCATTGATGTCAAGAAATTGATTTTTTGATTCAGTATGATGTTGCCATATCTTGAGAAGTATATGTTGATGAGTATTAGGAGGTCGGTAAGTGACACATAAAGAATGTGATAATGAAGGGGAGAAATAAGTTATTCAATGGGCAACTATTACCGAGTTAGACAATGATGAGATCATGTTGTTTTGATTGTTTTGATATCCTACATATGTTGTTGATTATAAGTTTAATATTGTACCATGTCACCAAGCAAAGAATCTAGTCTGTAAACCCTAAGGTTATCAATATCGGTTAAAGAAGGCAAAATGTCTACCAAGTGAAGTTTAGTATTAACCGAGTAACAACCGAGTTATAATAGATCGCATTGGATGGATAAAAGCATTATTTAATGAAGGATGTTGATGAGCTAGAGATGAATAAATGATTGGTATGTTGCGTAGAAGTTTGTTAAGGATCTACGGCAATGGAAATTCAAGAGGAAGATCTACAGCACAGATTGAACCGCAATAACCTAGCACAAGTTCCTAGGAAGGAATGCAAGTTCCAAGGTGAGGTAAAACATTTTCAAATCGAAGGATACATTGAACCTAGTCAAGATTGAAGATCCAATGGCTATGATTGATCATGGGAAATGTGATCAAGGAGATTCAGTGGTTAGCAAATTGTTTATAAATAAGAAATTATTGATGAACAATGGAAGCGGGCAAGTGTAAGCACAGGGATGCTACATAGTGATTACCGAGCACAGAAGCTTGAAGACCTATTTGAATAATAGAGTAGGGAGCCCAGCAGAGGGACAAGATAAGTCCTATGACTAGACAGTGTTGAGCAAATAAGAATCTTCTTTAGCATTTTAGATGTGAAGTGGCAGATATATTTTTATTACTGTTATCTTGTAAAGTGACAGAAAATCTCTTAACCGAGTGGACCTAAGAGTCTTATTTGTAAACCCTCTAGCAAGGTAACATTCTAAATGAGTGTTTGAAATCCTTTGACAAGGTCACTTCTAACAAAGTGCAAGACTCTAACAAGTCTGAGGGAAATCCTTTAACCGGGTCACATCTAGCAGTGTGTTTGTAATCTTTAACATGATTTGCTTTTAACCGAGCATACTCTAGAAGGGTATATTTCTTAGTGGGTCCAAAATCCCACAGTGGTTTTTCCCTATTTGGGTTTCCACGTTAAATCTGGTGTTATATGTGTTGTGATGTTATCTATTCATAACTTTGAATGTTTTACATTTTTGGTTACATATTATGAAGTATAAGCTACCGAGGTTGAATCTGTTGAATATATTGAAGATTAAGTTTGTATGATTCACCCCCCCCCCCTCTCATCTTACTAACTATTGGCATCGAAACTTTACAATTGGTATCAAAGCTATGGACTCTGGAAGAAAAGTTTAAAGGTACATGAGGCAAAGATCCGAAGATGTATAAAAGGGATGCACCAAAGCTGAACAAGTCAAGTTTCTCCACATGGCAGAAAAGGATGAAGCTGCATTTATCAAGAATTGGAGAATATGTAACATATTATTTGGAGAATGATTACATACCACCTAGCACCAACCTGATGACCTTGGAAGAGATAAAGGCAAAGCAAGAACATATTCAAGCTATGATTGAAATAACATCAACATTGAGCGACTCAGAGTTTAATGATCTAGAAGGTTGTAATGATGCAAAAGCAATGTGGACCAAGCTCATATCTATGTATGGCAGTGATGAACATATTCAAAGAGCAAAAGTAGATAGCCTAAGAGGTCAACTTGAATCCATGAGAATGAATGAAGGTGAGAACATAACTCAATACAGTACAAGATTAAAGGAGACTATCAATCAAATCAAAGGAGCAGGAGGAACTATTAAAGAAAAGGATGTACCAAGTAAGTTTCTTGGTACACTTCTACCTTCTTATGCAATCTGAGTCTCTGCAATCAATGAAATGAGGTCTGTACCTAACATGCCAGTTTCTTTAGATGCTACTATCAGTAAGCTACATGCATTTGAGTTAAGTAATTTTGATAACAGTAGGTCATCGGTAAATAAAGTTGAATCTGCATTCAGTTCTTTTCATATTGGTGAATCTGATGATTACAATGATAGAATGTACAAGTATACTGAAGGAAATCACAATGGAGCAGGTGAGAGATTTCATAAAAACATGGAAGAAGTACACAAATTGTATGAAGAAATCAAAAAACAAGAAGAGTTTGAAGCATTATTAGCTAGAAGGTTACCGAGAGGAAAAGGTAAGTATAAACGAAAGCTACCTTTAAAATGTTTCAATTGTGATAAAATAGGACATATGGCTTCTAACTGCCCTGACAATGAATCTAGTGAAAAGAGAGAATACCGAGATAATAGGCAGAAAGACAACCAATACAAAGGACACCAAGACTTCAGAAGGAGAGACAGAAAGACATGCCTAGTAGTTGATGAGGAATCCAATGATGATAAATCTGATGAAACTGATACATAGGAAGTTGTTTATGTGGCTATTAAAGATGGATCGGATGAAGAAAGGTATGAAGAAAAATCCCTAATATCTCACATAAATAAAAATGATTCTTGGATCATAGACAGTGGATGCTCACATCACATGACAAGTGATAAATACAAGTTTGTTAAATTAGAAGACTATGATGGAGGATATGTAAGATTTGGTAATGATGCACCATGTCCGGTGAAAGGTAAAGGATCTATAACACTTCTTGACAATGCTAAATGTGATGATGTATACTAGGTTGAAGGTTTGAAATACAATTTGTTAAGCATAGCACAACTAAACAATACAAGATACCGAATAGAATTCCAAAAGGGACGTGTCAAAGTTCATGACAAACATGGAAAGTTGGCTGCTACTAAGACACAAACAAAAGGTAATACATTTCATCTTGACTCAACTTGGAACAAATGTCTATATGCAAAAATAGAAGATACCTGGTTATGGCATAAAAGGTTTTATCATGTAAACTTTGATAATTTGATCAAAATAAGTAAGAAGCATCGAGTAAGAGGTCTACCAAGCCTGGAAAAACCTAAGAATGCTATGTGTCAAGGATGCCAGATGGGTAAGATGACAAGATCAAGCTTTACAAGTAAGTCCTACACTTCTAAAGGAATTTTAGATCTTGTGCATACTAATCTTTGTGGTCCTATGAAAGTTCAAAGTTATTATGGTGATAAATATTTCATATTATTTGTGGATGATTACTCAAGGATGATGTCAGTTATGTTTTTAAAATAAAACTTAGAAGCTTTTCAAATGTTTAAATGGTACAAGGCAAGAGTTGAAAATGAAACAGGAAGACAACTAAAATGTCTTAGATCTGATAGAGGAGGAGAGTTCACTTCTGATGAATATAACTTATTCTGCAATGATCATGGTATAAAAAGGCAAGTGTCTGCACCGAGAACACCTCAGCAAAATGGGATAGCTAAGAGAAGAAACAGATCAATTGTAGATTGTGCCAAAACCCTGATGATAGAAAAGAGGGTACCTCAAACATTTTGGAGAGAAGCAATCAACACTGTAGTTTACACCCTGAACCGAGTACAACTGAAGAAAGGAACTATGAAGACACCATATGAAATTTGGTATGATAAGAAACCTAATATAAGTTATTTTAAAATCTTTGGAAGTAGATGTTATGTTCACAAAGATGACAGAAATGGAAAGTTTGATCAGAAAAGAGAGGAAGGAACATTTCTTGGTTATTCTTCTAGAAGTAAAGCATTTAAATGTTTGATCAAATCATCTAATAAAATAGTAGAAAGTGCAAATGTGAAAATTGATGAATTTGCAGAAAGAAATGATGAAGGAAATTCCAAAGAACCAGAAAATTATGAAGAACTTGTTTATGTTCAACCGAGAAGTCCTACCGAGAAAGTTGCTAAAGAAAATGAAGATAATATCTAGTTACCGAGTGATGAAGAAGATCATACAGAGCCTACCGAGCCTATATTAGCCAAATATGTCAAAAGACATCATGCATCAAGTCAGATTATAGGAGATAAGGATGATCCAGTGATGACAAGGAACAAACTGAGACAGAACACATGTCTGATATCTGAATTTGAACCGAGAATAGTAAAAGAGGCATTTAACAGTGAAGATTGGGTAAATGTTATGATAGAAGAGATTGATCAAATCAAGAAGAATGACACATGGACAATGGTCCCAAGACCGAAGGACAAAAATGTAATCGATACAAAGAGGATTTTCTGAAACAAGCTAAATGAAAAAGGTGAGGTCATTCGGAATAAAGCAAGACTAGTTTGCAAAGGTTATGCTTAAGAAGAAGGAATATATTATGGTGGGACTTTTGCACCTGTGGCTAGACTTGAGGGAGTAAGAACATTGTTGGCACATGTTGCTTTCAAAAATTTCAAGGTATATCAAATGGATGTTAAATCTGTATTTTTGAATGGTATACTAGAAGAAGAAGTTTATATTGAACAACCTGAAGGATTTGTTGAAGACAAGAATAAAGATCGGGTATGTAAATTGAACAAAGCTTTATATGGTCTGAAACAAGCACCTAGAGCATGGTATGAAAGACTACAGTCTTATTTGATCAAGATTGGATTTATAATGATAAGTGAAAACAACAATATGTACATGAAGAATGATGAGGACAATGGAATACTGGTCTCAACCATATTTGTTGATGATATTATTTTTTGTGGTAATGACTCCTTATGCAAGAACTTTGGAAATGAAATGTGCAAAGAATTTGAGATGTCATTAATCGGTGAGATAAATTATTTTATAGGTTTACAAATACTGCAAATGAAAGATGAGATTTTCATTACTCAATCCAAGTACATAAAGGAAATCTTGAAGAAATTTGGGATGGAGGATTCTAAACATGTAAGTACTCCTATGACTACTAACTGTAAACTATCAAAGAATGATGAATCTACATCTGTTGATGAGACACTTTACCAATCTATGATTGGAAAGTTGCAATATGTTGTTCACAATAGGCTAGATATAGCACATGCAGTAGGAATAGTTGCAAGATTTTCTGTAGATCCCAAAGAAACCCATATGACAGCAATTAAGAGAATTTTCAGATATCTGAGAGGCACTGAAGATTATGGCTTAGTATATGAAAAGAGGAATGATTTTGATTTAAAAGTTCATACTGATGCTGATTGGGTGGGAAAAATTGATGATAGGAAAAGCACAAGTGGTGGAGCTTTCTTTCTGGGTGATAGACTAGTAAGTTGGCTTAGCAAGAAACAAGGATGCATTTCATAGTCAATAGCTGAAACTGAATATGTCATTATAGCATTGAATTGTACCAATATAGCATGGATCAAGCAACTGTTGGAAGGTATAAATGAGAAAGTTACGGAGCTAGTAACTATATTATGTGATAATACTAGTCCCATTAACATTTCAAAGAATCCGGTAATGCACTCTAAGACAAAACATATCTCTATGAAGTATCATTATCTCAGAGAAGAAGTTCAAGAGAAGAAAGTTGTGCTGGAATATATCAGTTCAAAGGAGAAAATAGCATACATCTTCACAAAGCCACTGCCACAACACACTTTTGAGTATCTCAGAAGCAAGATAGGGGTCCTACCCCTATCTTCTACTCACTGACAGAGTTCAGTGAAAGCATCAATTCGATGACTCTATAGAATATTGTTTGTGGATTGATGTTGATTTACACACTTTAGGAGGTTTTCTAAAGGTGTGCAGGAAATAGTGATTGGAAACAAGTTGCTCTGACCGAGACTGAGATGATACATGTGCAACACAGCAAGGCAAATCACTTCACAGGGGAAGAAATCATAAATTAGTTTTTCCTTTTGGTATTGTTGTCAAAGGGGGAGAAGAATAAATGGAGAAGACTAAAGGGAGAAGACTAAATGAAGAAAATAGACTAAATGGAGAAAATAACAAAAGACTAATGACAGAGGGAGAAGACAGTCAAGAGAAGATTTTAACAGCTCAATGATAACAGGAGAAGTCTAACAACAATCTGAATCTGAATCATTTGGAATAAATCAAGTTGGTATTGCCATTTAATTGTTGGTTTTTCCATCAATGCCAAAGGGGGAGATTTTTGGCATTACAATAGAAAGGAGATTGTTGGCATTTCAATAAGGATATTGAGAAGGTTGTTGGAGATTATTGATATAACTGAAGAAGGATGATTACTGTCTTTATAATATTATTTTGTCATTGATGTCAAGAAATTGATTTTCTGATTCAGTATTATGTTGCCATATCTTGAGAAGTATGTGTTGATGAGTATTAGGAGGTCGGTAAGTGACACAGAAAGAATGTGATAATGAAGGGGAGAATAAGTTATTCAATGGGCAACTATTACCGAGTTAGACAATGATGAGATCATGTTGTTTTGATTGTTTTGATATCCTACATATGTTGTTGATTATAAGTTTAATATTGTACCATGTCACCGAGCAAAGAATCTAGTCGGTAAACCCTAAGGTTATCGATATCGATTAAGGAAGGCAGAATGTCTACTGAGTGAAGTTCAATATTAACCGAGTAACAACTGAGTTATAATAGATCGCATTGGATGGATAAAAGCATTATTTAATGAAGGATGTTGATGAGCTAGAGATGAATAAATGATTGGTATGTCGCGCAGAAGTTTGTTAAGGGTCTACGACAATGGAAAATCAAGAGGAAGATCTACAACACAGATTGAACTGCAATAACCTAGCATAAGTTCCTAGGAAGGAATGCAAGTTCCAAGGCGAGGTAAAACATTTTCAGATTGAAGGATACATTGAACCTAGTCAAGATTGAAGATCTGATAGCTATGATTGATCATGGGAAATGTGATCAAGGAGATTCAATGGTTAGCAAATTGTTTATAAATAAGAAATTATTGATGAACAATGGAAGCGGGCAAGTGTAAGCACAGGGATGCTACATAGTGATTACCAAGCATAGAAGCTTGAAGACCTGTTTGAATAACAAAGTAGGGAGCCCAGCAGAGGCACAAGATAAGTCCTATGACTAGATAGTGTTGAGAAAATAAGAATCTGCTTTAGCATTTTAGATGTGAAGTTGTAGATATATTTTTATTACTGTTATCTTGTAAAGTGACAGAAAATCTCTTAACCGAGTGGACCTAAGAGTCTTATTTGTAAACCCTCTAGCAAGGTAACATTCTAAATGAGTGTTTGAAATCGTTTGACAAGGTCACTTCTAACAAAGTGCAAGACTCTAACAAGTTTGAGGGAAATCCTTTAATCGGGTCACATCTAGCAATGTGTTTGTAATCTTTAACAGGATTCACTTTTAATTGAGCATACTCTAGAAGGGTATATTTCTTAGTGGGTCCGAAATCCCACAGTGGTTTTTCCCTATTTTGGTTTCCGCGTTAACTCTGGTGTTATATGTGTTGTGATGTTATCTGTTCATAAGTTTGAATGTTTTACAGTTTTGGTTACATATTCTGAAGTATAAGCTACCGAGGTTGAATCTATTGAATATATTGAAGATTAAGTTTGTATGATTCACCCCCCCTCCTCATCTTACTAACTATTGGCATCAGAACTTTAGAGAGAGTTCAATATAGCTCCTTTCAGTCCATTATACTAGTTTTGTATGATGATATGTAGACACCTATGGGTTATTTTTGGGCTCCCATTAACCTTTATGACATCATTGTACTTTGACACATTTTTTATTATATATGAGATGAGATCTACTTTGGCAGTGACTATATGCATGTGTTTAAGGTTGTATGTGATGTTCCAGGTGATTCTATGATGCTTATAATCAGCGTAGTACTATTAAAATACCATTAATATATGCACATTAAATCAGGACAATTCACAAATGATTTGTTGGAACCCTAAAATTTGAAGATTTTAGGGTTATAGATTCATGCCAAAAAGTGGATTTCTCAATGCAATTGTATGCACTACCTATGATTAGCTCTTGAAAACCCATGAACACATTAAGAGGTCAATTTCTAGGTATGTATATGTATTCAAAAGTTGAATTTTTAGGTACGCCCTTCTGAACCATAATTTATTTCCATCTAAACATTATTATGTCAAACTAATTATTCTTTTGCATTTTGTGTATATCCAAGTACCTTCGTTTCAAATTTCAGATTCAAACGATGTCATTTGATATGTTTTATAAAGCTAACTCAAATGCTCTTTTCTTGAATTTAAAGTATACATTTTTAGAATTTTTATCAAAATGAGTGCATTTGGATATTAATAATTTTCTCTAGCAAGAACATCATGAAATACCTATGAGTCTGTAGCTTATGTATATTGTTTTATTCCAAAATTAATATAGAAGATTCATTGTCTTTATCTTCAAATCATTTTATGTTACATGGTGTTGATGAATCAAGTTCTTTGGATAAATCTAATTAAGATTTGTTGCAGTGTGCCATCACATGATGTTGTGTAGGAAACAAAATTGTTTTTGTTGTTCTTGCAACACATAATGGAGCCATTACAGTGATAGCCTTGCATGTTTGTGAGTTTTTCAAGCTGTCTACAAAGTTGATTACAAATATTTGTCCACTAAGTAACATATAAATTGTCAGATAAGGCACTCATCTATTGTTAGTTTTTTGTGAGTAAATTTGGTGTGCATAACGTCCTCATCAGGGAAACATACTTCTTATTCCTATCAGTATTGCTCTTTCATAATTACTTAAGGTTCCAACAACATTCTTTAATAAGCATTCATTCACTATTAATTACATTCAAGTTTTCAGATTAAAGCAAGTTAAAAGCACATAATAAAGCACAGTTGCAGGAAACATTTTGCCATCCTTGCAATTGCTAGTTTACAAAGTTTAAATTCACTATAAATAAGTCTCTTTGTGCTTTGGAGTCTAAGGCATACTTGCTTAGGTCTAGTGGAGCCTGAAGTGCAGAGGAATTTGGTTTTTGACCATTCTTGTTCGTTGGCCAAGGTTGATTGGATCAGTTAGGTTTTTGGAAAGTCCCTTTGATTTCCAATTTGTGGTTTTGGGAACCAACATGATTGACTATGCATATATAGTCTTCATGGGTCTTACACAAATATACAATAGGGTAACTGAACATTACCTAAATAGTAACTAGGGGTATAAGTATATGCAATTAGGGATATCATCCAAATTAGGAACAATGGCTAGGACTGGGTCACATGAATGGCCAATGTGCTATCTCATGTAGCCACTGTTAGGGATATGTGCACACTCAAACTTGTGGAGCCAAGTGGAGTCGATTCCCTATACCTACATCCATAATACAACAATATGCTTGTACATGCATAGTATATTCAATTATATTCATGCTTGCCATCAATATCATCATCATATCTATCATTAAAATCTTGATCTTAATGATGCTCATTCTTGAATCCCCTTTAAAGAGATGTCTCAATGGAGAAACATTATCTTTGTGGTTCAATTATGAAATACTTACTAATGGGCTATATTTAATGTTTAAAAAGATTTGATACATAGACACACATGATCACTTTTACTTTCTCACATGAGTCTTTCATAAAGAAAGATTATACTTTATATATGAATTGTTAAAAAGGAAAAAAAAATATATTAATTGGATATTCCTTTGCACACTTCTAAAGAAGGTATTGAGTTAGTTGTCGACAAATTATCATAATTAAATACTTAGGCTATATACATGAAGGGTATGTATATACTGGTTATGGAGTGCGGAGAATTATTACTATTTAATGAATGAATATATTATCAAGCCATTGTAGTTGAGTCGATGTGTTTTCTTAGATTTATCTATAGATAACATAAATGATTCTAATTTGTGGTTAAATATTGATAATAATTTAATATGTCGGGTTTTATGACAATTTCAATGGTTTTCTTTAATTTCTAACTTCTACTATATTACATTAGACTTTGTATTAATAAATTACAATCACAATTGAATGATAAATTTGTTGTCTTTCAATAATTATAATAGAGTAATTAATTTTAAGAATAATATACCTTACTGATTATAATTATATTATTGTGTACATTTGACAAAATCTAAAATCCAAATCTAACTTAAATTGAACTTATCAAACAATTTTTTTCATAATAATATAAAAAAAACTTGAAGTACTAATGCTCGCTTTACTTAAAGCTCTCTATATATGAAACTTTCCATTTTGTTGATAGGTCTTAATTTTAAAAAATGGTATTTTTGAGGAAAAAAATGTATAAATGTGGTTCTATCAAATTTAGCCCAACAATTACCCTACCATGTCTCATCTTATAGGGGAGAGGACATAATAGTTGAGCACTCAACCTTCATGCCTTTCAAATTCATGCATGAGAATTTCAAATCACTCTCAATTTATTACAATAGCTTACTTGGCAAGGCTCCTACTAATAATTAAGATTTTAGATCCACATCATTAAAGATGATGTCACATTAGCATTTTTATTTTTTTGTTGAGGTGTCTAAAATTACCTCCAAAAAAGAGTAGACTATAGTTACACACAAGTTATAGTAGTTGTACATTAAGTCATGTTTTATTTGTGTATTGATGGAACATCACATAATTTGTTGCTTTTTAGATCTAAAAGGTACATTTTATTCAATTCTAAATACTCATGATCAATATAAATAAATTTAAAATCACAACTACTAATACTACACTATTAAAAAAATTAAACATTAAAATAATAAATACTACCATAACTATTAATACAAGATAATAATTAACTCCTTTTTCACAGATATCAAAGTGTATCTATGGTACATAATATACTATTTTCATGTTTTGGTACAGAGAATTTAGGAGCATGACACAACTACTTGTACATGTACCACAAAGGAAAATAATTGGCTTAATAAAAGTATACCATATATGAATGCTAAAAATTATTTTTATCACTATCAATCTTGTCATACCTCTGATGATTTAGCAGAATTCAACTTTATCTTGACAAAAATTGTGAAAAATTTTCACATACCATTACGATGCTTACTTTGCTTACATGTTAAACCTTTGCAAGTTATTGAACGCGCAATTTGTTTTTGATATTAAAAGCAACCAAAACAAGGGGGTTGACCCAGGAATAGAACAAAGAAACAGTGGCAAGCCAACTGTCAACAGAGCATCAACAAAATTACAGCCCTCTCACTTTCCTCTATCAAAACCCATGATCATTCTACGGAAGTTCAACAGATATATAAAAGTCTTAATAAAAATTTTAAACATTTGCCACGCAGGGCAACAGGTAGATAAGTTCAAATATAAAAAGCAATTAAAACTATCATCCTAGAGGCTACTAGGGCCGAACAAAAAACTGAAGGTTTGAGACATAGAAACAGACTATTTCTTTTTTCCATGGATCCTCTTGGGGAGGAGTTTCCTAGCCCATTCCTTGGTGAGCAATTTGAATAGGGTCTTGTAGTCATTATCTTCCTTTCTTTTGCCTTTGATAGAACTTTCCTACAGAAGACACAAAGTGGTCATCGAGCAATGCATCACGTTCAAAGCAAACCTGGAGATGTCCTGCAACTTATTTTCCATGGCCTCCATTCTGTCGGTGATTTCCTGCACATTATCAAACAAACCCTCCACTTTCTTACCCAACTCTACCAGGTTGCTATCTTCTTCCTCCTTTATGCTGCTCACTTCCTCCACCACCATCATCTTCTTGAACCTGAGAGTCAGGGAGGGAGAATTTGTCTGGGATTTGGGGCCAGCCTCCGGACTCATGGAATTTTTAGGGCTTTCAAAGGCATGGGTGGAGCTAACAGAGTGGGGGGTCGAGGTAGACTAAAACAGGGCCACATTCTCAAAGGGGATAGAATTCCCAATTTCATGGGATGAGGAGGGGTCTCTTAGTGATTTTTCAGGGGGTTTGGAGGCCAGTCTCACAAAATAGTAGGGGGTATTGGCCTCTTATGTAATTTCTACATCGAAATCAATCTACTGGATTCTAACTTTCTTAGGGGTTCTAACATCCTCAGGAGGGTGCTTTTTTTTTCTTACTGTAGGAGCCAATTTCAGGCAGTCAATGAGGCCTTGTATCGGGTTTCTTAGTAGCAATAGCTAGGGGATAGTTTTCAGCCACATTTTGGACAGAGATTGTGCGGGGTAGGCAGAGGGCCAAGTGGAAGTTGTAGAGATGAAGGATGAGGCTTTGGTGTAGAATGGGGAAGTCTTTTCCTTTTTTCTTGGCCTCGAAAATATCTTTAACATTTGAGTCCAGTGAATGAAGCAGGAAAAACAGAATGGAGATATGATCTTTGTTTCTAAGGTGGTTAAGGAAAGGGAGGTGGTAATAGTAAAATATTCCATACCTTCCTTCTAGAGTGAAGTATTTCATAATGATATAGCAGACCTCGTCCCATGGTGGCGGAAGCTCCTCCTAGTTGAAGTCGCTCGCCCTCTTCACCGGGTTCTCTCCTTCACAAAAAAACTAGTTCAGGCTAGTGGTATCCGAAATGTGGCTTTGTTTCTTCCATTTCCTCCACTCCATAGATAGACTCGTTGCTTGGGAAATCACTTCTTCATTTATTTCAAAGGAGATACCCCCATGGTAACCCTTCTATCCTCCCAGGAAGCCACGAACTACTTAGACAATCTCTCATCAGTCCCTTTCATGCTTTCCATAAATTTATTGATCCCTCCTTCAGAACAGACAAACCACACCATCGGCTTAGCTTTAAATTCGTCAGTTTTGTCGAGTTCCAATCTTAGCCTGTCACCCCCCATGGTCGTTTCTTCCAGCTTAGCAGAGCAGAAGAGAAATAGGGTATCAGAAACATAAAGCCGAACCAGAGCAAAAGCGGAGTCGTGATAAAAACTTAGCCAATCCTGAGATAAAATCACGCAATAAATGGTGTGATTATTGCAAGTTGTGCCTAAGTAGATTTCACATTCATGAAATCTACTACACTCGTGCGAACCCTCAATCCATCCAGTGCAATTTGGCCAATCCCAGCTATTGCCTTTATCCCTGCCAATAATCTCCATCTGGATGATAATTAGGAAATTACCCTTCTCGATATCAGTATTATTGTCATTATTAAGCCCCTTTTGTAGGTGATGACAAGGCCATTTGTAGCTACATGGAAGACCCAACCCATGACCTGAATGTTGCTTGCGTGCAAACACACCAAACAAAGCAGAGTTCCTTCCTTTTCATATGCAATATTGATTATCTTGTCTGCAATGACCCTTTATCATTCATATCCTAAGACAGATTAAGCATGCATCTAGATTGCATAATAAATAAATTTACTCAAAATAGACAAGGAAATTATTCCAACCTCCCTAAAGCATACAAATAAACAGATTTGAGGTATGTGCGGCGATTTCACCTTGATGTGAAGGCACTTATCACAGACACCCAGCTTATGAGATGTTTCCAGATCATCAGAATTATTCCTGCAAGCATATTACAAAGAAAAATATTATGCCCCCAGTCATTGCTCCTCTTAGTCAAGATAGACTTCCTCGAGTTACTCAGAGGGAATAATAATTAAAAATCAATTTAAAAGATAGCACACAAAGAAAATTTCAATCATATCTCAAACAATTTTAGTGATTGTTTTCATTGTTCTTGTTTTGCCTATTTTCATTGTTCTTGTAGAAGACATGTTGATGTTTGATAGAGTTTGATAGATTGATTAATAAGACATGCGATAAGTTTGATTGTAGAATTTGAGAGTTTGCATGTTGTTGATTTGGTTTGATGGATGGTCTATGCTTTCTTGCTTTGATTTTTCAGTTTTTTATTTTGTGAGTTTTTTTTATTTTCGGGTTTTTTTTAATTTTATTTTAGTAAGGCTTTATGATTATTTAGGATTTTTTTTTTTTAAAGATTTTTTATGATTTTTAGCATTTTTTTAAGGACATTTTATGACTTTTATGATTTTTTTAGCTATGCCCCCATTATGCAGACCTATATGACATGATGGTCTGTAGAATGCATGTGGAGACAATGATTTTTTTATATGACCTATGTTAATGTAATATACATGATGAAGATGCATTACCTATTTGAACAAGGATGACTATGTTTGTTTAGAATTTAATACACCAATTTAATTGGAGGTACAAAACATTTCATAGCTAAGCGGTCAATCGATCCTTAAGGTCCCTTGGAACATCCAAATTAACACACTTAGTGACTAGGATTTACAAATGGAGACGCAAAAAACTCCCCCATTGGTTCTTGAAACTTTGATCTTTTTCTTTTTTTGCCCATGTGTGCATATGAGTTAATTCCCACTCATGTTCACTAAAGATCCTTAGCATCCTATATGACTAGCTACGTGGATTATTCTAACTTCAAAAGCATCCCGAATAGAGTCTCATTGCCAGCAAGCTTTTAGAGCTCCGATGAGGTTATAGACTGTAATTTCTCAAATATTACTCCATTGCCAGCAGGCATTCATAGCCCTGATGGAGTTAATCGCATGTTCCCATTGTCAAGCTTTTTGTTGCACTTGTATGTGTGATATTTTAGTTATATATCATTGCTCTTTTTCCTTGGGATGAATAATTGGCATAACACTTTTTCTTTTTTCTTTTTCTTGCCTTGACTTGTAAGTAATGAAACCTACTTGGGTGTGACAATAACAACAATGCTGAAGTAGAATTTTAGATTTGTCACTAGTCATATGATCAACTAGGTGTCTCGAATGAATTAGAGAGTTTGTTAATGTGTTTAAGATATAGCAATTAATAGATTTTGGGTTAACAAGTCTCAAATAGTGAAATCACTACCCAACCATAAGTAAAGCATCGTCACAGGGTAATGTTGAAAATGAATGACCTTAGGACCTCAAAGACTTCATGTCCAAATATCTAAGAAAGGAGACGACCCTTGTTTCTCTTGAATGCAAACAAATGATAAACTTGGATAGTTGCCTTGTTTTATTAATGTTGCTATATGCAAATGCAAACAATTTGTGAATGCGATGCATTTAAAAAAGAAACTATATGTGATGCAGTGCTTTGAATAAAATGATATGCAATGCAAAAAGAAAAACCTAAACTAACCCAACCCTTAGATATAGTACCGTTTAAGGTACATGTTATTCATAGGGTTGGGGAGTTTTGTGTAGGTAGTTCATTGGTCTTTGTTTGAAGAGTCGGATAAAGATGTCTTTTAGAATAGGATATAAGGACTTAGCTAAGTGTATATGCTCAACATAATCAATCTTGGGTATGCTTAAAGATGTTGGTAGGATGATGAAATGAAACTAGGGTAAAGTCCTATGCAAAGGATTGGATAAGGGGGATGGAAGAGTGAAAAAGAGGTGTTGGATAATGGATCAAATATTGAAAGGTTGGTGCATGAGTGAATGGAAATGTTGGCGGCATCAACATTGGCACACATCTTGAGGTGTGGTGTGATGAAGGAAAAGTGGATCTAAGATTTTGAGATTTGTATGGAGGCACAACCAGGGATTTTGGGACACAAGGATCCAAAATGGATGAAGGTGGTGATGGAGAAATATATTTGGAAAGTTTGGATGGAGGAACAATAATTTTGGATGTTGATTTTTATTTTCCTTTAGACTGTTGTGCTTCAAGGAGCCGCTTAGGCATCCACAAGGTTTTTGATTTTTCATTCTTTTGTAGTTCCTTGGAATGCATTGCTTCTACAAGTGCCTTAGGAACCCATATAACTTCTGATTTTTCTTTCTTTTTCTCAATGGGCCTTTGTGTCCTTTTAGATTTTTCTTCTTCTCTTTGGATCATATTTTTCTTTGTTTTGACATGTCGATTAGATGGGACATGTTGATCCTTGACTACATGTGGATTACTTGACTTATGACTTTTATGTTTGGCATCCAAATTGCTTGGAGAGGGTAAAGAATGAGTGGATGGATAGGAATGATATGGAGGTATTTTTGATGGATGAAAGGTGCTCAAAGATGTATGCCTTTTTTGATTGTGCATAAGGGATGGAGGGATATAGGGGCCTAAAATGAATGGAAGAGATGAAGGGGAAGGCACGTATTTGGATTTTGGTTTAGTAGGGATACCAACATCTTGAGGAATGTCACTGAGGCCATGACACTTTATATTTTCTTTAATGTGAAGGAGTTCTTTCTTGTGAAGGTCTACCCCTTTGCCTTTATAAATATTTTAACTTGTAGGATACACTTTGCTTTGGGAAGAATACACAAGTCCATTATGAGGTAGAGATGGAATGTGGGGAATGATAAGATCACGAAAGGGCTTTATAGGCATGATGGATCCTTGAGGTGAACATGGAGGATTATGACAAGGAGATGAAGAGATACTTTGATCTTGACATGGAAGAGGACCATTTGATAGAGTAAGAAGGGTGTTTGAGTCTTCATTTTGAATAGGATCGTTTGAAAAGGTGGAAGAGGCATCATGATCTTGCTTAAGAAGTGGATTAGGAATGGGATTTGGAAGGATGCTTTGCTCTTGAGATGGAAGGGGATCATCTTGGAAGAAATGGAAAGGTATAATGGGATCATCCTAGGATTCTAGGGAGGTAGGTTCTTTTTCAACCATTGGATGGGATGGCCCTTGAGATATCCCTTGAGGGTAAACATGAGAAGTTTCATCATTAGGTTAATTATTTGAGGGATATGGTATGGATTTTTGTTGAGAATCCTTAGGAGATGGAGGCACCATGGAAGAGATGGAAGCTACATGTGGGTCATTGCTAGATACAGGTTCATAATTTTGATCATACTTGGTAATGACATCCGGTTTCTCCTTAGGTGAATTATTAGGATCTTCAATTTCAATAACACCATCATCAAGGAGGTATTGAATTTTATGTTTTAATTTCATGCACATTGAAGTCTTATGTTTGTTATGCCTATGATATGCACAATAATTACTCAAAAATTCACATCCCCATGTGGTCTTGTTAGGAAATATGATAAGATTGTTCTTAAGAAGCTCTTCCAAAGATGACTCAATAGATTGCCCCAAAGGTGTAAATTGTCTATCTAGAGGATACTTGGAGGAAATGTCTTTTTGTCTTGGTGAAGGTGTCTTGTGATCTTGTATGAGATTTGGGTTTTTACCTTCAATTACCTTATGTTCCACCTTATATAATTATTTTAGCATTTTTAAAGTCCGGTGTTCTTGATATCATGAAATTTTATCTCAAGAGGGGTCATTAAATATTTTTGTTGGGCTTGAGTGTCATATATTTCTCTCCTGAGAGCTTGAATTTGTTGAGCCAAGGTAGTCATGGAGATTTATGATAGATTTGATTTGCAAGAATGGATTGGTTTGTAATGAGTAAGACTGTCCTTAGTTTTGTTAGCTTTCTTATGAGAACTTTTGGTTCCAACATGCATTTACAATTAATGTGACAGAGAGCTAGAAGTGATACAGATGTCAAGAACAAATAGGACCTAGTTGTTCGTTTGAGGTAATGATTGAGTAAAGTGATTGAGACCAAGTCTAGTTTGAGGAATGATCTATCCTGTATAAGACGTGATCTAAGCAGATTAGGTTGATCAGATTGATGTAGGATTTATTGAACTAGCTTAGATATAATCGACAAAATCATGTAACACAATGGCAGGAGTACACTATCAAGATTATTTATACTCAGGATAAAAAAGACCAGATATACGCTCACTATAGACTGATTAGGCAAGTATGATAGATACGAAAAGGAACGCAAAAAAAGACAGGTTTCTGGACTGATGAAAACACAGGCTTGTACGATAAACTTTTATAACTCAAATGACAATCTAATTATCACTAGACGACAAAATGGGAATTTTGTACGAGTTTCTACCTTAAGCTATTTAGACTCGTACGATAATTTAGAACTATCAGACAATAATTACTATTGGCTAGTATGAAAAATTGGCAACAATGAATCTCAAGTACTAAGACTCGTAAGACAGTATATCACTTATCAGACGACAATTCCTGGTAGGTGATATGACAAACTGGCAATGATGACTCCCTAAAGTTATGACTCGTACGATAGTTTTCTATTAATCAAACGATAATTCTCACAAACCAAGATGACAAAGTAGAAGACTCATACGAAACAGGACCGGACAAGGATGATTTTCTGACAAGAACAAATTTTTGACCACTGAGTTTTTGATGTTTTGATTGTTTTCCAATTTTGGGGTTTCAATTTCAGTTTCTAGGACAAAGATATAGAAAACACGCAAGATGTAAAGTGACTTCAAGCACACTATGCCAATTCTAAGGAAGTTGGCTGAGAGAGAAAACCTTTTCTTGTAGACTCGGGTACACACCCAATAGCTAATCAGAATATGACTGATGAGTCTCACGCAATGGATTCTCAACACCGTATTAGCCGACTCCAAATGCTAATGTGGGCATAATATGGCAAGTATCTTGGGAGAGTTACTATCTCTCTTGCACAAATATTATCCCCTTTTTGGAGGTGAACCAAGTAGCTTCTATCTTAGAGTTATTAGTAAGGATTTCCATTCAAAATTACCCCTTGAAGTTGTGCAAGCATGATTGAGGATTATAGCCCAACAAGGTACCAAAACAAGATGTAGTCATGAAAGCATGATTGAGACCGCGAGGCCCTACAAAATGCCCGATATGAGAGATCTCAAAGAGAAAACTCAAATAATCCCATCTTTCGAGACTTTAATCTCAAAAGGCCTATTTATTATACTGAGTCAGAATGCTTGGGTCACGTTTTACTCACTTGGGTCGTTCTCACAAGGTGATTAATTTTTCCCATTGTGGCAGGCCCGTTAAAGGAACACAAATCTCAAAGTAGAAAAGCTTCAAGGGTCTATAGTTCTGATTGTCTATACAAACAAGAGCATACTATCCTACCTTTTAGACTTTTCTCAAACATGAAAAAGAAATTTCTTCATTAACCATATCGCAATTTAAGTGCCTACAAATGAATCAAATAATACACAATGTTTACTTGAATCTCCTCAAACAACTTGCAAAAATAACGAATCAGTAGTCATATTGTTTTTGAGTGACAGGCATGTTCTTCAACAAACATTCTGCAAAAATTGGTTAGGTTGTGAAAAAAAATCTCTCAAGAAGATAGAAAACAAGCCAGGGTTAGCATTAGTACTATCAGAATTCAATGAGAAAACCCTAAACATCACTCTGCTTTTTGAAACAAGAAAACAAAATGTCATACGAGTATTCTCACTGAACAGTATGACAATTTACCATAGACCGTACGAGAAGCCACGGATTATCGTGCTACCCCCTATAAAAACTTGTACAAGTTTTAGTAGAAATTGTACGAACAAAATCCCAAAAAATAAAAATGAGCTGATCTGCAAGGCCAAAAATTCTACTCTCGAGCCCCACGGTGGGCGCCAACAATGTGTGTGTGAAAAGTAGCAATCTGCAAGTTGTAAGACACAAACACTTCAAGAAATCATTGCATGCATGGTTAGACAGATATAATCATGAATATAAAAACCATAAAAAATTGATCTATTGCCTTATAAAAGATGCGAGTATGGACTTGCTCTCCGATTTGTCTAAGTAATACCAGTGACTAGACTACACCAAGATGAAGGATTTAATCTATATGAGCATAAAATTAATCTAAATGGATGCAAGATTAAGCTATATGGATGCAAGATTAAGCTAAATATGCAAGATTAAGCTAGATATGATTAAAATAAATATTCAAAAAGCTAAGATGCAATAATCTCAAAGCACAATATTCTCAATGACTCTAGAGCAAAAAGTACATAATAACAATAAATCTCTAGGTGTCTTGAATGAGATATGAAAGGCTGAATTTATAGAGAATCCAAAGAGAGACCAATGTTCAAGATCAATTAATTATGAGCGATTGAGATTCCTCAAGAAAAAGCACAATCCAAGTGAATTGAAATAATTGGATGCTTTGATTTAATTTCAGAGAATATTATATTGAGTTGATCTTGAGATAAAATCCAATTAAAGCCTGATTGAATGCATTGAGATTATAAGTTTGAGTTTGCATTGGAGATAAAATCAATTGGAGTCATGCACTTGAGATAAAATTAGTTGATTCCATGCATTTAAGATAAAATTAGTTAATTACATGCACATTCCTCTTATTTGCTCAAGATTTTTATTAGAAAAAGCCTTTTCAATGCAACTAAGCTTCTTTCCTCAAGATTTGCTTTGAGTTTTAATTTTAGAGAAAATGATTTATTCAATTTAATTTCTTTTCTTTCTTTTCTGTGATTTCTCAAGTTATCTCAAATTTAGAAAAATAAATATCTCAAGTTGATTTCTTTTCTCAATTTAATTCCTTTTTGCAAATTATTTTCTTTTTGATGACTAAATGGAAAATTGATCTATTAATTAAATATGCTAGGATATTTAATTAAATAAATAGGATAATTGATTCAAATGATTTACTTGGAATGATTAATTAATTAAATTAAAAATTAATTAATTTAGAATGATTAATTTTCCACGTGACATTGATGATCGAGGAGTTAATTAATTAGGTGCTCAAGATTGATTTACTTGCCATTGGTTAGGACCTTGGTGATGTAGTCGAGATTAGGGGTGTTGGCATTTGATCATTTGATCTAAACTAGTAATTGTTTGTTTGGTTGATGCAACCGGTACATGTTTGATTAGATTGTTGTATGATGACTATGTTGTATGTTGTCATTGATGGTAGCTATGTTTTTACAGTCATCTAAGTCCTATAGGTCAATGGTATAGGAGCACCTCACCAAACCCTTCAAGATGACATGTCGGACTATGATAAGGGAGGATAAGGCATTAATAAATTCTTTAGGATGTTTTATATAGGTTTTCAATCATGCATTATATGTTTGTAATAATGAACCCCATCTTGTGAGCCAAACTCCTATTTTGGCATTTCTATAAGCTAATTAGGACTTTTGGACAATAGGGGATCCAATGTGTTGGTTTTCAGTGTTTTAAGATGTTTTAGGAGGGGTTGAACTTGACCCAAGGCATTAGGAGGTGAAAGATGACATTTTGACAACCTTTGCAAAAGTTGTCAAAAGTTGTCATGAGCAACTTGTATGCACTTTTTGCATTTTGTAATTTGAAACTTCTCCAGTGACTCTAGCCTCTTGATTTTTGGTTGAGAGAATTTGAGGAATGGTTTATACACCTCAAGGATCCAATTTCCAAGAGGGTGATTGTACGGAGAAGAGTTTTTGATGCAAACAAACTAATAAAATTATGAGCTTTCTTGCAATTCTGGAGTTTTGGTCCGTGGTACGATTCTGTACAGATTGGGATCCATTCCCAATGATGTGAATTGATTTGAGAGGAGAGTTGAATATGTTTTGGTTTTTATTTTGAGTCTTTATTGTGTGTTTTTCTCCTGATATTCAAGTTTTGTTGTAGGTACCCGAAAAACCAGGGTTTACCTTGGGTTTTTCCTCATTCATGGCCATATCTTGCATTTTACCAATCTGAGGCTCATGGGATTTGGTGAAAGGAAAGTATGGTCAATTTATTTTATATTTCCAAGAGTTTTTTTTAGGAGGAGAAAGGGAGAGAAGAGTTTGAAGAGACCCTAGGTAGACATCACTATGTGGCTACCTAGACCTTGAACAAACAAAATCACCTTGTGTGCAAATGGCGATGCTTCTAGATGTGTGACCCTGGAATCCCTATTGATTTATGTTCCCCAATATGCCCATGGGATTTTAACCCACCATTCCATTCATCTGAGTATAGTTTCTTCACAAAAGTGACCTAATTAGCCCTTTTAGGACAGTGAAAATTCCTACCGGCAAAGACCTTTATTTTCTAGACCTTGAACCTTCCTTTTGTGGAATTGTATAACTTCCAAAAGGGTATTTGAATCCATAATTTTTTTTCCAAGGTGTTTGGGAAAATCTTAACTTAAGGTCCCTTTACCTGCTAAATAGGGCTACAAGCAACTAGGTCTAATTGAGTGAGTTTCTTAAGGAATGAGTATGTACTCTTGCCATCGGTGCTTTGTTTGAACTTGGAGAGTTTTGTATGACCCAAACCAGTGTGAAAATTATTTTTAACCCTTGGAGGTACCATGGAGTGTTTTGTAGCAAGATACCCCTGATTGAATCAGTAAGGGTCTTGGAGATGGTGAGAAGATTGTACTAAAGTTGTAGAGCCTTGCCTTGATAGGATCCCATCCATGTGTTAGGGGTTCAGTGTCATACATGTTGAGGTGTTTGGAAAGTAACAAGGAGGGATCTGCATTAGTCAACCAGAAAGGCTTAACTGGTAAGCAGAGACAGTTTTATCAGAACCGGTAATTAGGACTTTAACCGGTAAAAGATAGACAGATTATTATTCTGACAATCGGTATAGGAAATCTATGAAGAATGAGATGATGTGGTTTTGCATAAGCAATGAAGGCTGGTATATAAAGTTATGTTCATGACCACACATGCTGATTCGATTAGGTGAATGAGATCTGATTGACAGAGCAAGTATTCTGACTGAGACTTAACTGGTAGTGATGAAAATCACTCAAATCAGAAAAATGACACAGAATTGGATTTGCTATGTCGGTGGCTGAAATAACTAAGGCATACAATGTAAGATTGTCTAGATGCATTGAACCTAGGCAATTGTAATAAGGTTCTAGCTGACCGAATGATGATTTTAAATGTGTGATGAGGTATGAAAGGGTATATGTGTATGAGCTTAAAAGTGTGAAAGATCATTAGCGAATTTTGTATTTATAATAGTGTGGTGATTAGAGGAGTTGAGAGATGAAGTATATGTGATGTTATAATATTCTGAAGAAGATCTTATTAAAGGCTAAAGGTGTTATACTAAGATCATTTGTACTTGTTGTCTCCCTAACAGTTGCAGAAAGAAAATCATCTTACAAGGTCACTCTTAATAGGGTGTAGTCGGATCCTAACAGGTCTAATCATTAAATCCTCTAACTAGGTGCACATTAACTTGCGTTTGCAAATCCTAGTAACTTGGGTAGCTCCTAATAGGGTTGGTCCTCATAGGCCTTTTTGTAAAGCTCTTAACTGAGTTTAGGCACTTCTAATAGGGTGTGCACCTAACTGGGTAGACCTTAACCGGTTAGATATCTATACTGCAGATAGTGGATCTTTGTGAGTACCTACTCCCACCATATTTTTTCCCATTTGGGTTTTCCACATATAAAATCTTGTGTCATGTGGTTTATGCTTTATGTGTTGATTGAATACTTGGTGTTATTTCTTATATGCCTATTAAGTTTTAAGTTGGTGACATTGATAATCATATTTGTATTGTTTTTACTTGCACTGACTCACCCCCCCTCTCAATGCCTTATAAGTTCATTAATTGGTATTAGAGCCTAACTTACTTAAGGCTTAACTACTTGGAAGGGATCTCTAATCCTAAGGCAAATATGGGGGAAGGAATGAGTTACCAAGAGATGGCTATGGAACATGCAAAAACCAAGGAAGAGCTATAATCCCTAAGAGGCAAGTATAAGACATCACTAGCTAAAAGGAAGGAACTGACTAAGCAATTGTTGGAGATCAATGAAAGAAGCTCTTCTAATGAAGCAAATATAGATGCATTGGTTGAGGAAGTGGAGAAACTAAATGCTGAGAAACATAACCTAAGGAGAGAACTTGAAGCCCTTACAATCCGTATGAGTCAAGAACTTGAAGCTAGGAGGGCAGATGAAGACAAGATCAATGAGAAAGATCATGAGATCTTTAAGATAAATCAAAAGAATGACACTCTTTATGAACACTGGCATGAGGAGAAAGAAGAGAAAGAAGAAATCAAAGCAGATCTTACTATGGCAATGTCTCTTAGAGACTCTTATGAAGAAAAATGAAGATCTTACTAAAGAGCTTACAAAAGCTAATGAGAAGCTTGCAAAATTTAACAAGAGTTCTACCATGTTGGATGAACAGATACAATCTGAGAGGATGAAAGGTGATACATCTGGGTTATGATACAATAAATTTGAGGAAGGAGAACCTTCTAGTACTAGGAGAAACATGCATGAAGGTAAAACAACTCAGAAAGCTTAGAAGCCTACCAGTAAGAAAGCTTACAAACCTATTTGTTTTAATTGTCATAAACCAAGACATACTACTAATGTTTGTAGAAGCAGATCTCATTCTAATACTGGTTATAGACCTAATACTAGATATGTGCCTAGAAAATTTGAAGGTTACTGTTATACATGTATGGGCATAGATCTATTGAATGCAGGTATGGAGCTAATTATCCAACACCTTATATAATTGTTGGTGATTGGAGAATGAATTTCAATGATCAGAGAAACACTAATTGGCAAAGACCCTATATTAACCGGTCTAGTCCTTATGAGATGGAGAAAATAATCAATGTAATTTGTTCAATCTGCAACAACTTTAGACATGTGGAAATGAATTGTCAAATAAGGACAGGTAGAAGCAATGCATGACCATGGAGAGCATCTGGAATGGCATGTTATCATTGTAAAAAACTGGGACACATTGATAAGTTTTGTAGAACACAGAAGAACCAACCCGTAAATCATTTTGTAGACCTAAAAGGAAAGCAAAAAGTTGATATTGAAGAAACTAGAGCTAAGATGAATAGAACCTAGAAGAAGAAGAGTGATGAAAAACTAATTGAGGAATCAAATTCTTCACCTAGTGTGGAGAATCCATCACCGACAAACTAAGTTGTTTCTACAACTTGGGGTCAACTTATTGTCAAATCTTGAGATGAACCCTTGGATGAAGTACTATAAGTTAAATCTACATATTCTGATGCATTTTGATGTTTATAAGTCTTTTTGAATCATAACTGATAAATATCATTGAGTTTTTGCAACTGGTAATATGCTTAAAAATGTTTTAAGTCATTTCAGGGTTTTTTTGATTAAAGCATTTAATGCAGTAGTTTGAAATAAAATAAAAATATATTTTGAATTTCATTTGTCACACTGCGATCTTGACAGAATTTGGCGAACGAGCATAGCAGAAGAAAGTTTGTGATTGCAACATTCAGCGTGTCTATCAGAAATCTGAGGTGATTGAAAGTGCATTATGAATCAGTGAACGGTGTTGAAGATTTTGATAGTCTGAAACCCTATCTCAAAGAAGGAAAGCTATTTATTAGTGAATCTTACTCTTTGCTTCAAAGTTTCACATATTTTAGTATGGATACCCCACATTTTGTTGATGTGACCGAGAGGCCGCGATCGGAATTTAAACGACATCCTTTCAAATAAGAACAAACAGAACTTGTCAGTGCCCTATCTAGTGTACCGTATGAAATTTTGCATGTCGAAGATGTCATGTCTTTTTATCATTACAAACTCGAGGACATGGGTGTATCAGTTATTTATGAACAATATAAACCATTGTGTGATAACAAGGGCATACTGAAAGAACAATTTAAGAGTGTCATCAAGCAAGGGTTTCATCATGTAGTCAACTTCATTAATGATTTTGATAATGAGTTAGTTTGTTTTGTTTTGATTCACATTCATGATCAATTTATGTGGTTGGATCGACTGCATAAAATAACAAAGGAAGTCATTAATGCAATAACCAGATTTTACTCAACCGTTGAAGTACCATTACTTAGATGAATACCCAAGAATGATGTGGAGAAGCTAACAGGATCAAGATAGGATGGTAGAGCCATGACAGTAAACAACATCAATGGTCCAGCTAAGAAATATGCCTCTATGGTGATCGGGTATAGGATTTATTATTCTAGCACAATGAATAGTATACTGACAGCACCTATTCATACTGCCTACCAAATCGTAAAAGAGAATGTTGACTATGATTTGGCAGAGGCAACAAGAAGTCAACTGACGGTGAATCTATAAGTTGTGAAGAAAGATAAGAAATTGAGACTCAAATTTGGACAATTGATTTTGGGATTGTTCTTCTATTTCCAAAACCATTTCCCCAGTATGGAGATGTTCAATGGATTGAAGATACCCCTGCACTACTACAGATGAACAAAAACATTAGGATACTGAAGGATAAGTTTTATAATATTTGATTGGGTTATTTCAAGGAGTTTCAAAATAAAATGCATGCTAGAGAGCATATACTAGCAGAAGTAATCAACCGGTATGAGAATACAATTTGTTTTATGGTGGATACTGACACTTGTATAATGGAAGAAGTTATCCATAGAACCACATGGGTATTATCTATGGGATATGAGGTAGATAAGGATCTACTCATTGCTTATGCTAACCATCTGTTAGAGCAATTGATGGATACCATTGCAGAGAGATTTGGGACTTACAAAGAAAAATCACTACAAGTCCACTCTAAGCTGCAGAGACCTTTAATTGCTAAGAAGATAAGGATGGAGGTTGAAGAATTTGCTGAGAAGGAAGGATTTACAAAAGAGAAGATAGCAACAACAAGGACAAAATATGCAACAAGGCAAGGTGAAGCATCAAGTGCATCTACCGATACCCCTACCAGTACCCCTACCGGTAAGATAGAGCTGAAAAAGCCAAAGCAACATAGAAGAAGATGGAAGAAGACAAATCGACTGAATCACAAAGAGGGAAACCATCTAAAATTCAGTCCCGAAGAAAGCAGAAAGTTGTTGATCTACCTGTTGAACCAGTTCAAACCAGAAAGAGGAAGAAGCAACAAGCCCACAAACCAACAAATGATGAAGAGGCTATTAAATCAGAGGATGATAAAAGAGCACTTAGAGGAGGATAAAAGAGCACTTAGAGCAAGTTTTAAGAAGCCTAAGGCAACCGGTAAGGGAAAATAACCTAAGAAACCATTTATATTAGAAGATTCTTTCAATAGAAAGGTTCAACTAATCAAGGATTATGGGATTTACAAAGGTTTGAATACATTGTTTGTTCATTTATCTAAAAGTCAACAAAGGGAGATTGAAGTTGCAGTCATGTTCAGTATGAATAAATTTAGCAAAGCCCTCATTGAGCTACAAGGGTAGATTCCCAATTCTTTGTATAATCTTATTGATGCAAGGTGGTAGGATGCCATTAGCCAAGACAACAAATTCATTGATTATATCTTTAAGCACCTGCAACCGGAAGCAAGTGAAGAAGAAATTGAATAAATAATGGTTAATGCAAAGGCATCATTCAAATCCAAGAAGAGATTAACAAGAATGTTAATAGGAGAGACCGAATCAATCTAGAAGGAGACTGGGATTTTGATCAAAAAGGCTTTAGGTCTCATCCCGAATGAAGATGAAGAAAAAGATGAACAAGTTGAAGAAGATAGTTCTGAAAAGCTAAAGGCAAAATAACTTCCTAAAGGAGTTAAGATAACAGATTTTGAACTAGATAACAAGTATATGTATGATGACCCTATTGATACTGAACTGATATTCATTTCTGGTGATAACACTGGAGACAATATTGATAATAATATTGATAATATAGATGTACTGTATATTGATGTTCAAATGTTTGAACAACATGAGCACCAAGAGGAACAATTGGAGAAACAAACTGAAGAAAAGAGCTCTAGTGAGCCACCAGTGAACACACAACCTATTGATAATAAAATTTCATTGGTAAGTGTAAATGTCAATGATAGTCAAAAGGAAAAGATTGATGAGGAAGCACTGGTGAATGAATAAAATATGGAGACACAACCACCACCGGTCAAGGACACCAGTGCGGAAGAGAAGACAAAAGAAGATAAGACCGAGAAGGAGAAAACATAGAAAGAAAAGACAGAGAAAAAGGAGTCAAAGGAGAAGAAGATAATTGATGATATTGATGACGACTTGGTGAGTATTAAAGGACCTATTGATATGAACAATCTGAGTTCTTCTCAAATGTTTCTAGATTACAACAACAATGCAATCTAGAGCTCAAAAGAAGAGAATGAAGGAACAACAGAGAGAGGCAGAGACAATCAAGATAGCAGTTGATATTTTGTCTAGTCTCCTACTAGAGACTAATACTGAAAGTTTTGTCACTCCCATTGACAAACTTGGACAGTTGGTTACCTGTGCCAGAGATAAAGTCAAGACTTTTGAAGATGCAGGATACATATCAGTTGAAAAGAATTACAAGAAGAAAAGGATAGAACACCTGATGACTGAGATAGATAAAGGAAAAGTAGCACTCACGGTTAATGAAGACTTGTTGAAGAATGCACTAGAAACCGGAGGAAAGATATTGGCTACTATTTCAAAGTTTTCATTGTTTTGTGTTGACTCGAAGGAGAAAAGGGAAGATGTTGAGAAAGAACTTGAAATCTTGAGTGAAACATTTAGGCCACTAATGATTGAGCTATTCTTTTTGGTAGATTAGTTGTTGACTTACATCACAAACTTGAGGTTTATGAATATGAGCAGGTCAAACGGGTTAGATCATTGAAGGAGCTCTAGACTCAACTAATTCCTAAAGGTAAAATTTTACAGCGAGCTTACAAGGAGTTAGAGTCTATTTTGGCTACACCTGAGATGGGAACAGTTGATGCAATGGAGGAAGTAGCCAGGCAGATAAAGACACATGTTGAGATTACCGACACACTATTAGAGACATGGGATAATGATATCAAATATTTGAAGTTTCATTTCAATGACGCTTTTTCTAA
Organism: Cryptomeria japonica; assembly: GCF_030272615.1. NCBI lineage: Eukaryota > Viridiplantae > Streptophyta > Pinopsida > Cupressales > Cupressaceae > Cryptomeria > Cryptomeria japonica. The sequence continues at coordinate 324,339,514 of NC_081406.1, read as the reverse complement.
AATTTCTTTGTAAAAACTTTATGACTTATATTTATATATGCTCCGATGCAAATTTTGATGTAAAATGTATATATCTTTCATGTATTTTACTTCTTTATTTGGCATTGTTATCAAAGGGAGAGTAATAGTTAAGAGTCAGTCAAAATTTTATATGTCATGTAAAGAGGGAATAATAGGAGTAATTGCTAAGGGGAAGTACATGTCATATAGTCAATTTTTATATTGCACACTTAGTTGACAATTTTTTTTCCTAAGTGTTGCCATCAATGCCAAAGGGGGAGATTGTTAGCATTTGATCATTTAGTATAAACCAATAATTGTTTGTTTGCTTGATGCAACCGGTACATGTTTGATTAGATTGTTGTATGATGACTATGTTGTATGTTGTCATTGATGGCAACTATGTTATTACAATCATCTAAGTCCTATAGGTTAACCAACAAGGCTTAAGCGGTAAGAAAATACAGTTTTATCAAAACCAGTAATTAGGACTTTAACCGATAAAAGACAAACATATTAATATTTTGACAACTAGTACAAGAAATCTATGAAGAGTGAGATGATGCGGTTTTGCAGCAGCAATGAAGGCTGGTGGATGAAGTTATGTTCATGACTACATGTGTTGATTCAATTAGGTGAATGAGATCTGATTTGATAGCTCATTGCCACATATTCTCAGTGCCTTATAAGCTCATAAATTGGTATCAAAGCCTTACTTACTTAAGGCTTAACCACTTGGAAGGGATATATAATCCTAAGGCAAATATGGGGGAAGGAATGAGTTACCAAGAGATGGCTAAGGAACTTGCAGAAACCAAGGAAGAGCTAGAATCCCTAAGAGGAAAGTATAAGACATCACTAGCTAAAAGGAAGGAACTAACTGAACAATTATTGGAGATCAATGAAAGAAGCTCTTATGATGAAGCAAATATAGATGCATTGGTTGAAGAAGTGGATAAACTAAATGCTCAGAAACTTAACCCGAGGAGAGAACTTGAAGCCCTTACAATCCATATGAGTCAAGAACTTGAAGCTAGGGGGGCAGATGAAGACAAGATCAATGAGAAAGATCATGAGATCTTTAAGATAAATCAGAAGAATGACACTCTTTATGAACACTGGCATGAGGAGAAAGAAGAGAAAGAAGAAATCAAAGAAGATCTTGCTATGGAAATGTCTCTTAGAGAGAGTCTTATGAAGCAAAATGAAGATCTTACTAAAGAGCTTACAGAAGCTAATGAGAAGCTTGCAAAATTTAACAAGAGTTCTACCATGCTGGATGAACAGATATAATCTGAGAGGATGAAAGGTGATACATTTGGGTAAGGATACAATACATTTAAGGAGGGAGAACCTTCCAGTACCAAGAGAAACATCCATGAAGGTAAAACAACTCCTAAGGATTAGAAGCCTACCAGTAAGAAAGCTTACAAACCTATTTGTTTTAATTGTCATAAACCAAGACATACTGCTAATGTTTGTAGAAGCAGATTTGATGCTAATACTGGTTATAGACCTAATACTAGATATGTGCCTAGAAAATTTGAAGGTTACTATTACACATGCAACATGTATGGGCATAGATCTATTGAATTCATGTATGGAGCTAATTATCTAACACCTCATATAATTGTCGATGATTGGAGAATGAAGTTCAATGACCGAAGAAACACTAATTGGCAAAGACCCTATGTTAACTGGTCTATTCCTTATGAGATGGAGAAAATAATCAATGTGATTTGTTCAATCTACAACAACTTTGGACATGTGGCAATGAACTATGAAATAAGGACAGGTAGAGGTAATCCATGACCGTGGAGAGCATCTAGAATGGCATGTTATCATTGTAACAAACCAGGACACATTGCTAAGTTTTGTAGAACACAGAAGAACCAACCAGTAAATCATCCTATAGACCTAAAAGGAAAGCAGAAAGTTGATATTGAAAAAACTAGAGTTGAGATGAATGGAACCTGGAAGAAGAAGAGTGATGACAAACTAGTTGAGGAATCAAATTCTTCACCTAGTGTGGAGAATCCATCATCGACAAACTAAGTTGTTTCTACAACTTGGGGTGAGCTTATTGTCAAATCTTGAGATGAACCTTTGGATGAAGTTCTATAAGTTAAATCTACATATTCTGATGCATTTTGATGTTTATAAGTCTTTTTGAATCATAACGGGTAAATATCATTGAGTTTTGCTGGTAATATGATTAAAAGTGTTTTAAGTCATTTTAGGGTTTTGTCGGTTAAAGAATTTAATGTAGTAGTTTGAAAGAAAATAAAAGGAACATTTTGAATTTCATTTGTCACCCTGCGATCTTGAGAGAATTTGGTGAGTGAGCACAGCAAAAGAAAATTTTTGATTGCAACATTCAGCGTATCTATCAGGGATTTGAGGTGATTGGAAGTGCATTATGAATCGGTGAACGGTATTGAAGGTTTTGATGGTGTGAAACCCTAGCTCAGAAGCAAGAAAGCTATTTATCAGTGAATCTTACTCTTTGCTTCAAAGTTTCACATATTTTAGTATGGATACCCCACATCTTGTTGATGTGACCGAGAGGCCACGACCGGAATTTAAATGACATCCTTTCAAATTAGAACAAACAGAACTTGTCGGTGCCCTATCTATTGTACCGTATGAATTTTTGCATGTCGAAGATGTCATATCTTTTTATCATTGCAAACTGGAGGACATGGGTGTATCAGTTATTTATGAACAATATAAATCATTGTGTGATAAGAAGGGCATACTGAAAGAACCATTTAAGAGTGTCATCGAGAAAGGGTTTCATCATGCATTCAACTTCATTAATGATTTTGATAATGAGTTAGTTAGTTTTGTTTTGAGTCACATTCATGATCAATTTAAGTGGTTCGATCGACTGCATAAAATAACAAAGGAAGTCATTCATGCAATAACCGGATTTTTCTCAACCATTGAAGTACCATTACTTAGATCAGTACTCAAGAATGATGTGGAGAAGCTAACAGGATCAAGATAGGATGGTAGAGCCATGACAGTAAACAACATGAATGGTCTAGCTATGAAATATGCCTATGGTGATCGGGTATAGGATTTATTATTTTAGCAGAATGAATAGTATACCGATAGCAGCTATTCATACTACCTACCAGATGGTAAAAGAGTTGGCAGAGGCAATAAGAAGTCAACTGACGATGAATCTATAAGCTGTGAAGAAAGATAAGAAGCCGAGATTCAAATTTGGACAATTGATTTTGGAATTGTTCTTCTATTTCCAAAACCATTTCCCCAGTATGGAGATGTTCAATGGATTGAAGATACCCCTACACTACTACGGATGAAGAAAAACATGAGGATACTAAAGGACAAGTTCGATAATATTTCATGGGGTTATTTCAAGGATTTTCAAAACAAAATGCATGCTAGAGAGTGTATACTAGCAGAAGTAGTCAATTGGTATGAGAATACAAATTGTTTTATGGTGGATACTGACACCTGTATGATGGAAGAAGTTATCCATAGAACCACATGGGTATTATCTATGGGATATGAGGTAGACAAGGATCTACTCATTGCTTATGCTAACCATCTGTTAGAGTAATTGATGGATACCATTGCAGAGAGATTTGGGACTTACAAACAAAAATCACTACAAATCCACTCTAAGCTGCAAAGACCTTTAATTGCTAAGAAGATAAGGATGAAGGTTGAAGCATTTGCTGAGAAGGAAGGATTTACAAAAGAGAAGATAGCAACAGCAAGGGTGAAGTATGCAACAAAGCAAGGCGAAGCATCAAGTGCATCTACTAGTACCCCTACCAGTACCCCTACTGGTAAGACTAGAGCTGAAAAAGCCAAAGCAACATAGAAGAAAATGGAAGAAGACAAATTGACTGAATCACAAAGAGGGAAACCATCTAAAATTCAGTCCCGGAGAAACCAGAAAGTTGTTGATCTACCTGTTGAACCAGTTCAAACCAGAAAGAGGAAGAAGCAACAAGCCCACAAACTGACAAATGATGAAGAGGCTACTAAATCAGAGGAGGTAAAAGAGCATTTAGAGGAGGATAAAAGAGAACTTAGAGCAAGTGTTAAGAAGCCTAAGGCAATAGGTAAGGGAGAATCACCTAAGAAACCATTTATATTAGAGGATTCTTTCAATAGAAAGGTTCAAATAATCAAGGATTATGGGATTTACAAAGGTTTGAATACATTGTTTTTTCATTTATCTGAAAGTCAACAAAGGGAGATTGAAATTGTAGTCATCTTCAATGTGAATAAATTTAGCAGAGCCCTCATTGAGCTACAACGGTAGATTCCCAATTCTTTGTATAATCTTATTAATGCAAGGTGGCAGGATGCCATTAGCCAAGACAACGAATTCATTATTTATATCTTTAAGAACCTACAACCGGAAGCAAGTGAAGAAGAAATTGAACAGATAAATGTTAATGCAAAGGAATCATTCAAATCCAAGAAGAGATTAACAAGAATGTTAATAGGAGAGACCGAATAAATCGAGAAGGAGACTGGGATTTTGATCAAAAAGGCTTTAGGCCTCATCCCTGATGAAGATGAAAAAATTATGAACAAGTTGAAGAAGATAGTTCTGAAAAGCTAAAGGAATAATAACTTCCTAAAGGAGTTAAGATCGTAGATTTTGAACCGGATAACAAGTATATGTATGATGATCCTATTGATGCTGAACCGATATTCATTCCTGATGATAATACTAGAGACAATGTTGATAATAATATTTATAATATAGATGTATTGTATATTGATGTTCAAATGTTTGAACAACATGAGCACCAAGAGGAACAATTGAAGAAGCAAACTGAAGAAAAGAGCTCTGATGAGCCACCAGAGAAACAGACAACCTACTGATAACCAAATTACATCGGTAAGTGTAAATATCGATGATAGTCAAAAGGAAAAGATTGATGAGGAAGTACCGGTGAATGAACAAAATGTGGAGACACAACCACCACCAGTCAAGGAAACCAGTGTGGAAGAGAAGACAAAAGAAGATAAGACCGAGAAGGAGAAAACATAGAAAGAAAAGATAGAGAAAAAGGAGTCAAAGGAGAACAAGATAATTGATGATGATGATAGCAACTTGGTGAGCAATAAAGGACCTATTGATATGGACAATCTAAATTCTTCTCAAATGTTTCTAGATTGCAACAACAATGCAATCTAGAGCTCAAAAGAAGAGAATGAAGGAACAACAAAGAGAGGTAGAGACAATCAAGATAGTAGTTGATATTTTGTCTAGTCTCCTACCAGAGACTAATACTGAAAGTTTTGTCACTCCCATTGACAAACTTGGGTAGTTGGTTACCGGTGCCAAAGATCAAGTCAAGACTTTTGAAGATGCAGGATACATATCAATTGAAAATAATTACAAGAAGAAAAGGAAAAAACACCTGATGACTAAGATAGATAAAGGAAAATTAGCACTCATGGTTAATGAATAGCACTCATGGTTAATGAAGACTTGTTGAAGAATGCACTAGAAACTGGAGGAAAGATATTGGCTACTATTTCAAAGTTTTCACTATTTTGTTTTGACTTGAAGGAGAAAAGGGAAGATGCTAAGAAAGAACTTGAAATCTTGAGTGAAACATTTAGGCCACTAAATGATTGAGCTATTCTTTTTGGTAGATTAGTTGTTGACTTACATCACAAACTTGAGATGTATGAACATGAAAAGGTCAAACGGGTTAGATCATTGAAGGAGCTCTAGACTCAACTAATTCCTAAAGGTAAAATTTTACAGTGAGCTTACAAGGAGTCAGAGTCTATTTTGGCTACACCTAAGATGGGCACAGTTGATGTAATGGAGGAAGTAGCCGAGAAGATAAAGGCACATGTTGAGATTACCGACACACCGTTAGAGACATGGGATAATGATCTCAAATATTTGAAGTTTCATTTCAGTGACGCTTTTTCTAAAATTTCTTTGTAAAAACTTTATGACTCTTATATATATATATATATATATATGCTCCGATGCAAATTTTGATGTAAAATGTATATATCTTTCATCTATTTTACTTCTTTATTTGGCATTGTTGTCAAAAGGGGAGTAATAGTTAAGATTCAATCAAAATTTTATATGTAATGTAAAGAGGGAGTAATAGGAGTAATTGCTAAGGGGGAGTACATGTCATATGGTCAATTTTTATATTGCACACTTAGTTGACAATTTTTTTTCCTAAGTGTGGCCATCAATGCCAAAGGGGGAGATTGTTAGCATTTGATCATTTCATATAAACCAGTAATTGTTTGTTTGCTTGATGCAACCGGTACATGTTTAATTAGATTTTAATATGATGACTATGTTGTATGTTATCATTGATGAAAACTATGTTATTACAGTCATCTAAGTCCTATAGGTCAACTGGCAAGGCTTAACCAGTAAGCAAATATAGTTTTATCAAAACCGGTAATTAGGACTTTAACCAGTAAAACACAGACATATTAATATTCCGACAACCGGTACAGGAAATCTATGAAGAGTGAGATGATGCGGTTTTGCAGCAATAATGAAGGCTGGTAGATGAAGTTATGTTCGTGACTGCACCTGCTGATTCAATTAGGTGAATGAGATATGATTTCTTTATTATGCAATCTGGATGCATGCTTAATCTGTCTTAGGATATGAATGATAAAAGGGTCATTGCAGACAAGATAATCAATATTTTGTATGAAAAGGAAGGAACTCTGCTTTGTTTGGTGTGATTGCACGCAAGCAACCCCCTACTCCCTTATCTATGGATCTAAAGTGATCTTTCCCACAGAGGTCGAGTTACCCTCTCTTTGAATTTCACTAAAAGGCTTAATATCAGATGAAGATTACTGTGATTCCAAATCACAAGAACTTGAGTTGTTGGATGAGCAATGTCAGAAGGCTTTCAATAATCTTAAGGCTTATCAACAACGGATGTCTAGAAACTATAATCACAAATTGAAACCCCGTGTATTTCATGTTGGTGATCTTGTACTAAAGAAAAATCCCAGGGATCAACAAGATTGAGAGAAGAAAGGTAAATTTGAGCCAAACTAGCTTGGTCCCTATGTTATGGTGGTTGCTTATGGATCAAGGGCCTATAAACTATCCAAACCAGAAGGTGAGTTGTTGGATTATCTAATCAACAATATGCATCTTCACAACTTTTTCACTTAAGCTTTTTGGTAAACCCTATTGCAAGGGGCAAAAATTAAAAAATCAACAAAAATTTAAAAAAAATCAAGAAATTTTTTTTTTTTAAAAAATCAAGAAAACTACAAAAAAAAATCAAATAACCATAAAAAGTGCAATAAAATCAAGTGGTGAAAACCTATAAGCAAGCACTAGTGATAAGTTGGCTCTTCCATCTATTTAAATGCTAGGTTATTAACCATATCCGTGATCATTGTGCATATCCATAATAAAATCTCCTACCTGCATCCATTTTATTAGAATCTCATCCATATTCCTTGAATATATTCCTCATAACAATAATCCTATTCATATGCTACCCATATCCTATCTGTATTCCTTATATATATCCCACAATGAAATCTCACCATGGCTTGTGTACTAGTGCTTTTATACATCTATCCTATTCATTATATAATAAAGTGTCATCCATCCATCCATCCATACAAGTTTCTTTCATCCATAATAAATTAGTCCTTTCCTGGACTAGGGAAAAATCCTCAACCTGGTTACAGAATGGGATCCTTGATGTCTCACTTCAGAGGATAACAATCCAGATTCTGATATATATCTCCAAAAAACAACTGACATAACAATGAGCCTTAAAAAAAATCATGACATGGACCATTGAATGTTGACATACAACCTAATTATGAAACATTGAGAGTACATATCACAAACATCTATCAGGATGATTATATCTATTTTCACAAGAAAATATAGCTATGGAAACAAGTTTCAGTGGTTGTGTTTTGATTTTCATTATCATGTTTCGTATGCTACTCTAGGATGTCTAAGACAAGAGGAGCTATGATGGGGCATGATTATTTTCTTTGTTTTCTTCTTGTGGATCATTCTTTAGTAACGTATACACTCATCTAAGGAAATTTTGGGTTTATATATGAAAGAGGGTAATTCTTGTCTGTTGATACATGCAAGGAATACTCAGGTCATCTTGGTTTCATTATACCTATATGTTTGTATTAGCTTGCTAAATCAAAATCCATGTAGGAAATACTCAAGTCATCTTGGTGTAATTATACCTAGGTGCTTGTATTTTCTTACAACTTTTGAAAAGATCAATGATGAAAAAGCACTAAAAAATATGTTGATTAAGATGACATTTCATACATTTCGAATAAGTGATGCATTTCATTATCATTCATTATAAGCATTCCAAATATCAATCATGAGGTTGTCCTTTATTTTTCTTAAAAGATCAATGGTTTTTATGTGAAGTAATTGATTGAGTATACATGGACAAACAAAAATAAAATTGCATCATTTTAATCTTACTTACATCATTTGTATTATTTTCATTATTTAGATTCATCCATTCCCAATGTCATCACATCATTTAACTAGTTTTACATCATTCATTTAGTTTCATTTCTCCATTGTTAACATCATCATATGTACATATCCATTAACCATATCATCATCGTGAAAATAGGTCAACTCATCAACATATAGGATCACAATCAAAATTCACATATAGCATGGTAGATACATCCATTTCATCATATAGGACATCATACATCAATGAATCATTTAGATACATCATGCTTCAAATAAAATTTCATATCCATTCCATCTATAAATCATCTCATATGTATATATCATCATTTTCATAACATCATGATCACATAAATATCTTAATCAAACATCCTATAGACATCATTATGCATCATGAGTATCGTAGGCATGAATAGAAAATCATTATAAGCATATAATCATAGAAATACTAAGCATTCATCACAATCTTGTAGGTCAGTCATAGTGCACATGAACATCATTATATATAAGCATCTCAATCATCACCATAATAGGACATCATCATAACATCATAGATAACCATATAAGTGTATATAAACATGGTAGAATCATCATCTAAATATCATCATAAAAATATAACCTCATAACCATCATCATCATAGGAATCATAGTTGTCACATGCATAGCAAAATCAAATAAAAGTCCAAATATATAGAGTCCATCGAACTCCAATTGCATATTATCATAAAAGTATAAAATGTCCAAGTATACAATGATATCAATATCAATATCTCTAGTAAAAAATGGTACATCAAAATGAATCAAGTCTCAATACTAAGTGGTGCTCCCTCCAGAGGCTATTGGTCTTTGTTGACCTGGCCCACATTCTCCTCATGTGTTGGAAGGACTTGCCCATGGATCTCCTCATGAGGCACATGTAGGCCCCATCACACCTGCAATATATGTCCATTCACGTCTCGACACTCCTTGAAAAGTAGGAACATAGTTTCATACCCTCTAATATACCGGTACAACTACCTCATATAATCAACACTATTGTGAAATTTCCTTGCCAACATGCAGCATGGCCATCATACTATCACCCTATGTGCCCTAGGCTCCAACCTTCTTAAGATTCTCTAGGAGGCTCTCAGCTCTACCATACCTCTCGATGGAAATGTCCCTCTATAGTCACTTCTCTAACTTTTTTAATGGTCGTGTCTTTCTCTAAATTCATAGCTCTCACTTGTTCATGAAGCTGGGATATTTGTGCTCTCAAAACTCCAATATCATCTCATTGTGCCTCTTCTGGTTGTTCCACCTGTATTTGTCATTGTTGCATCTGATTTGGCACCTATACTAGATCATCTCTATATCTATGTGCTTGTAAGGGATCTCTCACCACTCTCCTCCTAACCAATTGAGTTCCCTCATCATCACCCTCCTCATCATCTCCACCACCACCACCAACCCCTCCAACATCCTCCATGGCTTGAACAAGACCTCCATCTCAGCCTCCATCCCTACCTCCAACCCTACCTCCTCGCACCAACACCCTACCTACTCCTCTCAAATCCATCCTACCTCCTTCTCTCCTCCCACCATCCCTACATATACCTCCTCTCCCCCCATCATCTCCTCCCTCCTAATCCCCATCTCCCTAATCACCTCTTAGCTGTGTTATCATCTATCTCCTCCTCCTTCATGGTTGGCCCTGGTCATCCTCATCATCAAATCTGGGTGGAGGCTTAGTCCGATCAGCCAATATTAGGAATGGATGCTCTAAAAAATACTATACAAAATCAAGAGTCATCCCATGATCTAAGACATTCGGTCATAGATCCCACGTCTGATAAAGGTAAAGCCCAAAACTCTACCTATGCAAGCTCAAATGAAATTGATGGACCCCAATCTAATCTCTCCTCGTATGTACGAGCATACAAGCCTATACCTTGAGGCATCCCTTACGTCTATTCAAACTGGCTATACACTTGAGCAATCAAATATCTCTCAATGACATAGGGAGTGCTACCTATAAACCATTGAGCCTGATATACATAAGGAAGCTTTGCAACATCATCTGACCATGCCTCACAACCCACATATGGCCTCCATGTCATTGAATCCATTGTGTCAAGGAATACCTTCAATACTATAGATTCCCTAATCTAGGCTAGAAAACTACTCCATGACAAGAATAAAGGTATGGCTTCCTTGGACCTCTAGCTTGCTCACAAACTGGTTGAGTCATAGTGATAGGCTCCCATGCCCAAACCTGAAGCAATGTCACCCAGGCTAACAAACTGATTGTACCATTGTACATGACCTAGTGTAAATCATGATATAAATGAGATAGAATACATACACCCCATGAAAATGAGTACCCTATGTAATCATCTACTCCAAAATGTGACCCCATCCAACTAAAAGTCCATCTGATCTCCTATATGGACATATGATCCTGTCGATCAAACCTGCTAATACTGAAGGCAAGGGATCATAATACCATATCGTATCATCCCATTTGGCCTCTGGTCCATCAATATAATCATCCTCAAAAACCCTACGCAAGGCCACTATCCCTCCTCTCATGGTGATCATACTGAACAAGCTCACTAGTAATTGATATCCTCATAATCCTATATGCATCCTCCAAAGTGACACTCATCTCATGGGTGGGGAGATGAAAGGAATTATGGTCATTGTGCCATCTCTCTACAAGTGCTATCAATAGTCCCCTATTCATCCTAATCTCAGACATATATAAGAGATATAAGTCTGCATGACCCAATGCACTCTCTACCTGCATGATCTAGATTTGATCGTAGGCACATCATCTTCAGGAATCACTCCTGAGATATCAAAATATCTAAATCCTCCTGAAGATAGATCAATGCTACAAGCATAAATCATAAAACTAAGTTGCATCTATCCTACTCATTTTATCTAGTACAGTTACCTATCCTATCAACTCTTTGGAGAATAGATCGATCTCGTTGAGCAACTATTAGTTGACCATCATCGATCATGACATCAACTTATCTATAGACCTTATCAATCTATGCAACTATCTTAAAAGCGCTACTTTACAATGCAAAGGTGTTAAAAGAATCGACATATATGCTAAATAGGTAAATGTGCTAAATAAACTTACAAAAGCACTAAAAATGATACAAATGTGCTAACTTATCAAACGCGCTAAAATATCTAACATAGGAGTAAAAACATTTATCATAAATGCTAAAATATCATATGTGATAAAAGGTCAATCAAATGCATTAAAAAATATCTTATATGCGCTAAATGACCAAATGCGCCAAAAGACATCCTAAAAGCGTAAAAATAATATTCAAATGTGCTAAAAGAGTAAATGTGCTAGATGAATGTGTAAATGCATAATAATAAATGGCGAATGCGCTAAAAGAATCGACAAAATCATAAAAACCATTTTACCACCTATGAAAATGCAATTTTTAACCTAAAAATGCATTAAATGGTCAAAGTACAAGGAGGGTACACATGTACATACTAGGTGACCACAATCATCTGGTCTCTAGAATATGTAAATGCACTCAAACCAGTGTTTGTGGTATGGGATCAACATCTCTACTAACAACACTCTGCTCTAATCACTTCTTTCCATAATTCACTCCCAAAAATCCACGTGTACAAATAAATTGGAGGTGGACCCAACATTCCCATATATAGCCTATTTTAACCTAATTGGAGGTGTAACCATCATGTGCTACCGGGGAAACTTGAAACGCAATTGAATGCTATTTTCACTAATTTCTTCATCTAAATTCTTCTAATTCGTGACATCACTCGGTTCACCCAAAATTTTTAGAAAAAATTCCCATCCGATCTCTTGAGGGGTCATACCATCCATATCGTACTGATGTCAGGGGCAATCGAGACTTGATTTATTTTTCTTTGAAACAACGTGATAAAACACATTGTCTCGAAGAGGGGCAAAATGTATACACCTAAAAATGACTAGAGATAGTTAAATAAATATTATTATTTATTTATTTAATTGCTTTATTCTTCTATCAATAAATAAATTGAATAATTTATTTATTTGATTCACTTGTCTTATTCCTCTTGATCAATTTATTAATTAAATATTTATTATTTAATTATAATCCATCATAATATTCAACAATATCAATTTTTTTACTATTATGTGGAAAATGTATAATACCATAATTTTTTTACTATTCAACAATATCAGTTTTAAAACTTGTAATTGAAAAGATGCTTATTATATTTTTAAACCACAAATATTTTGAAATATAAATCATTTTTTTTCAAAAATTTCTTATCTATAATGTATTTAAATTAAAACAAAAGTTTACATAATTTTTTAATTTAAAAATATATTAAATTCTCACAGCAACAAAAGACTAATTGGCAAAATAAAATAATAATATAATGATATGATTATAGATTTTTCTTGAGAGTGAAAATGTGTGAAAATAGGCAGGGAAGGCAGTGAGCGATTTTTCCATCCCGAAATCGCCAGATCTTCTCCACCAACAATAGTTTTTTGAGCGAACTAAATATTTGCTCAAATATGGCAACCCGAGGATTAGGGCTCCCCTGCCTAAGGAGCAGACAGAATGGCAAGTGGTGAAACCTAGAAGGGCTCTCAGGACAGCCATGAAAAACCCTCCAAGGGCTAAGAATGGCAGGGAATGCGGCCAAGGTAATTCTAGGTCAACCACTTCCAATAGATTCAATCAGCTGCAAAATCTTGAAGAAGGTTATTTAAAACCAGATCCCCAAGTTAGCCTTTTTTCAGAAAATAATAGTAGAAGCAAGATTAAAAATCCCAGAAGGCCGGTTGAAACTCAATCTATGCCTGAGGCTTCTTTAAGCAAGGGCAATACAACCCTATTGCCTCTTAAACCCTTAATGGCAAGATCAGGTTCAATCAGGGACCCTAACTCAGACTTGGTTAATGTTTTAGATATTAATGAGAATCTGGTTAAGCGGATTCAACAATCTTGTAAGGCCTTTGGAGTTTTTGCGAGATGACAGGGTCTTGGAATTTCATCGGAGGCTATTGCAGATTGGTTTATGTTGTCCTTCAATTAGATAGTAATTATAGCTATACTATCCAAAGGTTTTTTGTATATTGATTGTGGTAATTCAAGACACAAGAAGGAACTCTTAATAGGTAAAATCCCTGACTTTCAAAGGTTTTGATTTTTATTTTTTAGATTGGATTCCAGATTTTAACCCTAATAATATGCAATCTCTAAAGATAGATAGATCGGTATTGATACCTAACCTACCAGTCAAATTAATGGATTGAAATTATTAGGAAAATTGGTAATCACATTGGTAAAATTTGTAGAAATTAGTGATAAATATAGGAAGTATGTGAATTGTGTGATGATAATTAATATGGACATTAGTGTAAAAACCTTAAAACCTATTAAGATTAAATCAGGGGTGTCGTCCTTCCATATCTATTCTAAATTCTTCAAAGGGATTCTCGATCTAGACCCCACATCGAATCTAGTTCTACCTCCTTCTCAATTGAAATCCGGTAGGATTCCTGGGGTCGGCATTAGTTTCAATCTAGAAAAGAGAGGGTTTGTGGTTGAGGAAACCATTTTCCATCTAGGCATATTGAGGAAACTAAGGATGTTCATGATATTGAAGAAAGAGAATTTATAATTAACAAGGGACAGGAAGACTGTACGATCCCTTCCTCTCCCAGCCTCCAAGTTGAACCCTTGTTTGATTTACCAGGAGTAACTACTGAGCTGGAGACTCCCCTTGTCTTGAAGGAAGTACCTCACTCTGCATCTAATGATGTGAAGGGAGGGAAATTGGATGCTCTCCCTCTTCCCTCTGATTAGGCTATAAGAGTGGAAGAATGCAGCAACTCCAATGGCTCCCCCCATAGGAAATCATGCTCTACTAACGAGGAGAGGGCAGTTTGAGATGAGGATCCTGCCCGCAAAGAGGAAGAGGTCAATTGCATTATTATCTATCTCTATGACTCAATCACTGAGGAAATCATGAATAAAATGTTGGAAGAAATAATTGACAAGAGATTGTTCTTCAAAAAAACCTGTTAGGTAAAGAAGTTATAGCCTTCTCCCCTCCCCCTGTGGTCTCGAATATAGAAGATCTCCTTCTAGATTTGAATAATAAGGAAAATTAAACTTTAGGTATCGAGCTTTGGGTAGCTAATAAATCTACCCCGGATTGTGCTAAGCTCTTACAAAAGAGGGGTAGGAAATCCCTTTCAGAGCTTCGAGGTAATGATGGCTCTGCAGAAGGTCAGGTAAAACTCACAGACATGTTTTATGCTGGGAAGGGGAAGGTCCTTCCCAAGGGCTCATGAAGATCATTTCTTGCAATGTTAGGGGTTTAAATGCCCCTAACAAGTAGAGGCTAGTCAAACGTTGTCTATCCTCTTTTAGCCTAGAACTAGTTTTGCTTCAAGAGACTAAATTGGGAGATGTAGACTTATCTTCCTTTGGTAATCATTTAGGCTTTAGGCAGATTATAGGGACCCCAAGTATTGGGGCCTCTGGAGGTCTAGCTATTATCTCAGATCCTTATAGTATCCTTCTTTCTCCCCTAGCATCCAATCTTAATTGGAAGAGTGGGAGGGTAACTTGTCTCAAGAACAATCTATACTTTGTTATTTTTAATGTGTATGGGCCCATCCTTAATGATGATAAAAAAATAGTCTGGGAGGAAATTGAGAATTTCACGAGTACCCTCAATCAGGTATGTTTTATAGGTGGGGATTTTAATGCAATTTTGCATCAACATGAGAAGTAGGAAGGCCTGGGCATTAATGCTCAAGCTTCTCTGGACTTCATTGATTGGATCCATAGGAGTGGTATGCTAGAGATCAATATGGTCAAGGATGCCTTTACTTGGAATAACCGCAGGTTAGGATTCAGCAACATTGCAGAGAAACTGGATAGGTTCTTTGTGTTGGGAATTCTCATCAACTTTCCCTTCACTCTAGAAGCCTCAATTTTACCTTTTTCAGGATCGAATCACTTTCCCAATTTACTAGACATTCAGGGGGAAGGTATCCCAAAGAGATGTCCTTTTAAATTTGAGAAAATGTGGCTTAAGGGTGACCATTTCTTGGAGCTTCTAAAAGAGTGGTGGAATGGGGCCATGGTCTCAGGGTCTGGGATTTTCAAGGTTGTTAACAAACTTAAGATTATCAAGCAGAATCTCATTCTATGGAATAGGGAGTGCTTTGGTAATATCTTTGATAAGAAATCTTAGGTGGAAGCTGAGTTGGTTGTAGATAATGAGCAAGTAATAAGATATGGGATGGATGAGACTCTGTTTCTCAAAGAGAAGAAACTTATGGTGGACCATGAGTCCATTCTTGCCAAAGAAGAAATCTTCTGGAAATAAAATTCTAGAGAGACTTGTTGGAGGGTGATAAGAATACCAAATTTTTCCACAATAGTGTAAGGAAGAGAAGAGTTAGAAACCATATCTCTAGAATTAAGGTAAGTAATGGCTCTGAGGTGGCTAATCCTATAATCATTGCGAAAGAGGTTGTTGATTTCTTTTCCCTTATCCTAAACACTGATTGGAGCCCTCACAACTCAGACCAAGACATGTTTATCGGGAGCATCCCTAGGCTTTTGAATAAGGAACATTCTGATGTTCTATATGCCAAATTTTCCCTAGCATATGTTGAAGCTTCTCTTAAGCAAATGAGCCCAGACAAATCCCCTAGGCCGGATAGTTTTTCTACTAGCTTCTTCCAAGTATGTTGGCCCTTTCTTGGTGAGGAAGTTACGACAGCTCTGGAAGGAATGATAAATTTAGGCAACATCCTCAAAGAAATCAATAACACCTTTTTGACCCTTATCCCTAAAAATGACAAACCGAAGCGTTTTGATGAATTCCAACCTATAGCCCTCTGCAATACTATTTATAAGCTTTTCACCAAAACTCTAGCTAATAGGCTTCAGAAACTCCTCCCTCTGCTGATCAGTAAGGAACAAACAGGTTTTGTCCCTGGGAGATCTATTTATGATGGGGTCATTATAGCTCAGGAGGATATCCACTCTATCTACAAAAATGGGAACCCTAGTATGCTCTTAAAGTTAGATATTAGGAAACCTTATGATAAGGTGAACTGGAGATTTCTATGTAGATGCTTAGAAGCTTTTGGGTTTCGAGCTACATGGATCAATCTGATTTTTGAGTGTATATCTACACCTAGATTCTCTATTATGATCAATGGTACCCCTGAAGGTTTTTTTAGCTCTTCTATGGGTTTGAGGTAGGGTGACCCCCTCTCCCCTTTTCTCTTTATTATTATGGCTAAAGCATTGGGTAGATCGATCTCCAAAGCTAGGGAGGCTAGCTAGTTGACGGGGATTAGAATTACTAGTAACCTTGACCCTATAATGCACCAACAATTTGTTGATGACACTATGCTATATGGGTGTAGCAATCTAAGTGAGGTCCAGGCTTTCAAGCTTATCTTGGATTCATACTATAAAGCCTCTGGTCAGGAAATCAATCTGGCTACGTCTGAAGTCTTCTTTTTTAATACTCAAGCTAGTGTTCAAACTAGCATCTGTGGCATTCTGAATTTCAATCTAGGAAGCCTCCCCTATAAATATCTTGTACTGCCCTTGGATAAGGGCTCAGGATCTTCTAATCTATGGGATGGATTAGTCAACAAGATAAAAAATAGGATAGCAACCTGGAAAGGAAGGTGGCTATACTCTGCGTGTAGAGACACATTAGTTAAATCGGTTCTAGCAGCTATGCCTATCTACCAGCTCTCATGTTTTAGCTTGCCTCGGTCTAAAAAGGAAGCACTAAATAGACATCTAAGATCCTTCTTTTGGCAAGGGATGGTAGAAAAGAAATGTATCTCCTTAATGGCCTAGGAAAATATTTGTAGGCCCAAGTCTAGAGGGGGTGTTGGGATTAAGGATATTAAAGTTCAAAGCAAGGCGTTAGGAGCTAAATTAGTATGGAAAATGTTTAGATCTCCCCATCTAAAATGGGCCCAAATCCTCTTTCATAAGTATCTCTAAGGTAGAGACCATATGAGCCTCTTCAGAGATCCCTCACCACCAAGAGGCTCGTGTATTTGGAAATTTATGTTGGATTGTAGGAATATCATCTAGGACAAATTGATTTGGAATTTGGGTAAGAGTGATAAAGCCCTCTTCTGGTCAGACTCTTGGGGTGGTTTTCCAATCCTTCAGCATCAGGCTAACTTGGAATCTTCAAGAGCACTGCTTGAATCTATTTGGGGCAGGTATGTCAAGGACTATATCTCACCCTTATAGGTTGACTTAGCTATGGGTTGGTCCTGGAGATCCCTTGATTAGGAAAACATCCCGACTAGGGAGAAACTACTACTTCAAGATATCCTTAAGAAAAGGATGGTTAGTTTCAATTTAGGGTCAAATTCTATGGTTTAGGATGGCTCAAAATTGAGGGAATATTCCTCAAAGGATGGCTATAATGTCCTCCTTAATCAGAGGCTCTCCTCGGCCATCACAGTTCCAATAGCCTTGTGTTGGGATAAGATGTGTCTGCCTAAGGCTGGGGTCTTCTCTTGGTTAGCCCTCCAGGGAAAGATTCTCATAGTAGATAAATTTAAAAAGATGGGCTATGAAGGTCCTAGTAGATGCCCTTTGTGTGAAGGGGTGGATGAGGATACAGATCATATCCTTCTCAATTGTAACTACATATCTAAATGTTGAATATGGTTGTATAATAAATTAGGATGGTCCTCTACCTTTCCTAACTCCATCCTTGGAATGTTTCAAGCTTGGCCAACCCATTTTAAGAATTCCCTTTATGGAGGGTTGTGGATCTTATCTCACTCTCTAGTAATCTGGGAACTTTGGAAGGAATGCAATTGGAGGCTCTTTAAGGAAAAGAAGATGGATTGGTCCCTTTTAGCAAATAAAATAGAAGCTTCAATAGTAGAACTTTTAAATAGCAGAATCTCTAAATCCCCTAGCAGCCTCTCTGTAATGACCTATTGGGATAAGAAGATGAGAGGGAGATGGTTTGGTTTGAGGATCCCTCCCTTTGTTGGTTTTGGTAGCTCCAAAAATCAAGAGTTGAGGAATGATTGTAAGTAGATAGCCCCTATAAGAGGTTGGTTTAAGTTAAACTTTGATGGAGCACCACATGGTAATCCAGGTCCTGTAGGTATTGGATGTTGTCTCCATGATGAAGTAGGGAAGGAATTGGCTAGGGAGGCTAAACCCATAGGGCTTACATCCAACAATAGGGCTGAAATTTTAGCCCTCATTGAATTTCTTCTTCTCTGCCCAAACAGAGGCATTCGCAAATTGGCTATTGAGGGAGACTCAGCCATTATCATTAATGGCCTTAGAAAAGACTCCCTTCCTGATTGGAAGCTTAATGAACTTTTGTCTAGGGCTCTCTGTCTCCTGAAAATTTTTGAGAAATTAACCTTCAACCATATCTATTGAGAAGGAAATTTTAGAGCGGTTGCACTGGCTAATGTCAGAGCTGATGGTCAGTATATAAGTTCATAAAAGAATCCTTTCTCAAATTCTTGCCTCGAGCCTTATAAGATTTTATGACTCTTAGTATGCAAATGTATATAGGGATATGCATATCTATATAGACATACATTCATAGATATCATTACTATTGAAATATATATGCATGGATAAATAGGTATTAATGTTTTTATAGCCATTGCATACTAAAAGGGATAAAATATTATGAGTCTCGTCTGCCTTATCTATCTTTTCTATCCTTTTAGTCACAATCTAGATTACTTTTATCTTAAGCTTTAGCCAAATTTTAGAGGAAGTTGCTTCCCTTTTTCAGACGTCCTTTGTCAACAACTCCCCTCGATTAGTACCAATCTGATGGTATTTTAATAATGATGAAGTGACTTCCCTTCTGTGATTGAAACCAAATTATCCATTGTTTGTTTGTCTTGAGGTGGCGGTAATTATTGCTTAGATCATAGAGATCACTTCAATTGCATCTTGACCCTCCGATCTCATTCATCTACCTGTATCTTGCATACCTCTACAACAAGATGAGCTGTATTTCTTGATTCATTAAAACTCCTGCTCTATTTAAGTTTGTTTAGTCAGAGTTTTGGATTATCTTTCATTTATCTCTGATAGATACTCCACTAAGACTTCTAGGGCTCAAATGGAAGATGGCCTTTATAGGGGAAATCAAAGAAGAGAGATTGAAGAGTATTCTGGTTCATCTGAATCCCCTGGTTATCAGAGCTATTATGAAAACCTTGGTGAGGGATTATATTTTAAATGAGGATCAAACCAGAGATAATCCAGACATCGTAGTGATGTTCTTGGCAATGGCTATGCATCTTGAGAAAGATAGGAATTTAGTGGTGAAAGTCTACAAAAAGGTCTTTAAGAAGGAATTGTTGGGTGAATTAGAGTAGGTGGTGGTCAACATCGATGAAGAGCTCACAGCTCCAAAGCCCCATGATTACGATATCCTTATCAGGATGAATAATATGGTGTCGTGATACCCTATTCTAACTATAGAGAATCCTTTGGCTTTTGAAGCCTATAGCCCAATCAGGAGCATGAACTTTTCCTTCCTTTTATGGCTCTTGCAGGTTAAAAAGCCTCCGTGCAACAAATGGTTTATTAATTATCTCGAAGTAGTGAATATTACAATGATCCTGGACGAGGTGACAATTCCTCCCTCCCTTGCCTCCCCCTTTGCAGATTTGCTAGCTAGCTCGGGAACCATGGCTCCTAAGGAGTGGGGAAGGAAAGGATGAGGCTTCTATCACAGAAAGGCACTTTTTCATGCTTCTGGTTCCTTTTTTGTCTATAATATGTATCTAGTTTTCTCCCTTTCTTGTGGAGCTATCTAAAGATAGATACTCTTCAAACTATAAGGTATGTCTCCTCTCTCGGTTTTTGTCATAAATCTGGATTTGGTTCATGGGCTTGGGGTTTAGTTTAGTACTCTTTCTCGGATAACTACTATTTACACACACACACACACACACACACAGATATATATATATATATATATATATATATATATATATATATTCTCATATTTTATATTTATGTATAGAAAGTTCACTATATATATAGAGAGAGAGAGAGAGAGATAATCAATTTCATATATATTTTACTTTCTGTATATATATACTATATAGGTAAGTATAAACATATATATATATATATATATATATATATGTTTATATACATATATAGGTATATATATTTGCTTATGTTGTATATATATACATTCTCTCCTCATCTTCTATTTTAGCTTACTGATGTATTTATCTACTTTCTTCAGTAGGCTTCTCATGAGCAATTCTTTATCTATGAATATTAAGGCTGATGTTTTACTCCTTAACAACTCGCGGCTAATATTTTCTTTTATGAGCTAGTAAATTTTTTAGTCAGATGTTTATCCTTGTCTATATTTGGAAGACTATAATTGGTCTGTGGTAGCATCTTTGTACATCTCGACTCAATGATTCTCCTTGTATATGTATTTACCTACGTGGAGATAGATTTCTTTAAGTTTCTTGAGATTTCTCTGCAGGAAAAGGGAGAATATTGTCGGCTTCATATCTTTTATGGTTTGCAAGCCCCTATTGTTTTAAGGATCTTTAAGGGTGAATTTATTATGTGATTAGTCTTTTCTACTAGCCCCTTGTTGAGTACTTTTTGCAAGGTATCATGCAGGATGAAGTTGGTTAGCCAGGCAAGGCCTATTCTCAGGAGAACATGGGTTTTATTTCTCTCTCAGAATTATTGCATCAACCTTCCTAAGGATAAGATCCGGGCTTCTATCAACATAGCAATTATCTTCTTGGCTCATTTATCTCTCTAGGATTTAATCTCGGTGCTTGGGCTTATTTCTCAGTTGGCGGTTCCAACCGGGAGCATTGTATCTGCTTCTCTTATGCTTCTCTTCTGTTATGTCTTTCCTTCTCTTTGTATAATTAGAATCTGATATCCTAAAGGATCTGGGTGAGACTGGAGGTTTTCTTCCTCCATTCTTTCCTACCGGTGCCCACACTAAATGGAGGTTGTAAGAATTTTTAACAATTAATAAAAAAATTCAGGCCTTGGCCTTTTACCGATC
Source organism: Cryptomeria japonica (assembly GCF_030272615.1). Classification (NCBI taxonomy): domain Eukaryota; kingdom Viridiplantae; phylum Streptophyta; class Pinopsida; order Cupressales; family Cupressaceae; genus Cryptomeria; species Cryptomeria japonica. The sequence goes on along the minus strand of NC_081406.1, from coordinate 324,317,913 downwards.
AAAATAAATAAATAAAATTATAATCCATCATAATTCTTCTAAAGCCTATTTCAATTAAATTATTCTAAATTATTTAATTAGTCATTCAACCTAAGTCTTTAATTCTAAATTCCACATCATTCTTCCATTTCATTTTCTATATCATCATGCCATTTCATCACCATGTGGCTAAACAAATGAAATATTTTTAATATTTAATTTCTCAAATTATTTTCAACATCATCCCTAGTCAATAGGATGAGGAGACATATGTGTCCTACCTCCTATATTTTCTCTGGCATTTCAACCAATTCTTCTCAGCCATCCATTGTCTCCAAATTCACTCTCAACCAATGATCCTTACCACCTTGGACTTTGGTCTTACAAAAATCTATAAAAGAATGTATTTTTCCAACATTTGAGGCTAGTCACCATTACAACAATCAAGCATTGAAACATCCTAGCGTTCCAACAAATAGAGCATTTCAAAAGTGTGCCTTTGGCTTTATCTTAGTATCAATTTAGTATATTATCATAGTAATTCATCAATTTCATTTGCATTATCCTCACCATAGTTGCAGTATAGTTTCATTGCATTTCTCATACCACAATAGTCCATTCACCTTTTGTCATCTTGAAGTAAACACTAGTGCATTCTAAGAGCAACAAGATCAGAAGTTGATAGAACACAATGGGATGTATGTGAAAGTTTTATTGTTTGGTTTACTTATTTTATTTGTTTCATTGGTGATTTGAATACTTTGTAGGATTCTGTAGGTTTTGTGGTAACTTAGTATCAGTCTTATAGTTTGTTAAATTTCCTCATCACAAGGCTTTTGCATTCTTTCTTTTGTGCATTATTTTGTGAAGCTTTATTTAGGGTTTAATTAAGTTTTATTTATTATTCATTATGAGAGTTTTATTTTTACGATTATTTTCATGAAGTTTTGAGAGAAGAATTATTATTGCAAATTGTGGAGAATTCTAAAGGAGAAATTTGGATTGTGAATTGTTGAGAAGGATTTGTAATTTTTATGTATTGATTGAAGGATTATTTTTTGAGTTTGCTTGAAACTTGGATTGGATTTATTTGGGCTTCTTTGTTGGAATTTTGTTGTTGGTTTGAAGAGGATTTGCATTTAAAGTTTCATATTCTCTCTTTTTCTCCTATCTTTCTTCACAGGTTTCCAGGTAGATTTCTATCTCCTTATTTTAATTTCGGTTTTATTTCTAGTTTTGATTAAAATTGATTACAAGGGGATTTGAGAATGTTGTTTTAATTATATTTATTGTCTAAAATCAATTCTTTATTTGTGTTTTGAAAATATTGCAATATACTTAAATCATGTCTGGGAATTGATTGTTTCAATTGATTAGTTTTTCTTTATGGTTGATGGAAAACCCCATATGAATCACTATGTCTATTTTTTCTGATTTTTTGAGATGTAATCAAGCCTTGTTCAAATTGGTTTTTGTCAGATTTCAATTTGGAGTATTTATGTTCTATTTATCTTTACTTTTCTACATTTTCAAGCAACTATGCAACTACAGAGCTCAACTACATAGCTATAGAGCTCAATTGCACAAATCTAGGTCTCAATTGTGCAACTTCTAAGCCCAATTGTGCAATTTTAGAGAGAAATTTTGTAGGTTTTATGGGTTTGTCCCGGTTTGCAATTTTGGTTCAATTTGGTCTCTTGGTCAGTTCCAGAGGTTATAGGTGAATGTGTATCCTCTAAATTTTGGTTTTCCATGTATAATTAGAATTAATTTGGCTATAATGGTGTTCATATGCCATTTCTTGAATTGTTTTATGAAAAAGAACAATGATTTTGAGATTATGATTCAGTTTCAGGACTTGACCTTGTGATTGGTCTTCGTTTGGAACTCCTATTTGCAAATTGTGCAATCTATTCACATATATCATGATGGATGCATGATGTTCCTATTTGTATATCATATATTTCATGATGCTTATTTTGAGCCATAGAGTATATTTTATCTAGATGCATTAAGGGGGAGTGGCTCTCTATGAGGGTTGAGGCCCAATGTGGTAGCTAGGATAACCCATAGGAGAGTAGATTAATAAGTAATAACATTAATAAAACTTTGGGTTGTGTTTACACACTAATCAGATAATTTTTGTGCTTGACTAATGACCTCGTGTGCTCTTAAATACATAGGATGAGATTGGGAAGGCTTGTCCATCTGGAGAGATGTTTAGAACTAGCATGATTGTGCAATACCTTGTCTTCATGAAAGGATTGTATGATTCCACATGACTCGTCAAATGGGGGCCAATGTCCAAAGAGGCTGCCAGGATAACCCATGTTGAGGTTATGCGATGTCACCCTCTCCTTCATGTATCCTAGTATCCTATTGTGTCAGCTTTTATGTGGAAGTCTCTGGAATTCCTTTGATTGTTATCCTTACTTTCTTATCTTTTGCAATGGTGTCTTGTGTATCTTGGTTGTTGTGTATGCTCAGTTCTTTTATCCCTAGCCTTCTTCTTGTTGTTTGGGGAATTTCTCCTATCTCCAACATTAGAGGTGGACCTTCGGGTTCCACATGTTTGAGTGGTAGTGTTTACCATCTATTAGGGTTTTGGAGTTCTTGTTTGTGTGCAACTGGATGGATCCTACCTTGTATTCTAGTGTTTTCACATTCAAATGCATATTGTTCTACCATTGTAATGTATTTGTTATGTATCTTTCAGAAGTGATGTAAGAGAATATGTAATTGTATACTTGTAATTGTAATTGAAATGATATTTGTAACTAGATACTCCAAGTGGAAAGGATTGTAATAGGACTATTTGTTGGCAATTTGGAGGAATTAATTATGTGTTGCATTGATGTTAACACTAGCTTCTTTGATTGTCTATCGGGTTCCGATAGAGTGGTTGGATTGTGATGTTGATTTGGAGACCATCTCCGGTATGTTTAGTTTGGTGGAATTGGTTTGGTTTGATCATTCATGTGCGTGTTGCATTCAGTTGGTTTGGGATTTTGTGATCCGGAAGCTATCATATGTTCTAGTAAGCCTTTTGGTTACCGGTAAGGGTTTTACCGACAAAGCTTTTTTGAAGACCTTTCGATGGATTCGATAAGTGGTGTTGGTGTGGCTTCTAGAAGGTTCTTAGGATGATGATGGTTATCATGTTCGTGTTCCAGTTGTTTGGTGGTGTTGCATTTGGCTTATGGCGATCTATTTTAGGTCTGGTGGTATTCTGTGTTATTGACTTCTAGGTTATGGACCGGTTTATGTAACGTGTTGGTGGATGTTCCCGATGCGTTACTGATTGGATTTATTGATTGGATAATGTTGTTTCGGTCTCAGGCCGACTTGGGTTATCATTGGTTTGTGGGTTTATGTACAGGATTTATTTTATTATCTTTTATGTGGCCGACCTAATTGTTTAGGTCTCGGGGCTGTATAAATATGATGTAAGATCTCTTTGTAGATCATCGATTATGGGTTATGGGATTATCTATGTGCGAATAAGGTTGTAATAATATGCAAAGGATTTGGTCGATCATAGGTGATCAAATTGGGTTTGTGTAAGAGGTTTAAGACCTCTGGTATTGAGCTTAACCGAAACTATACTCAGGCATAAGAGATGCTATTTTTGTAGTTCAATATTCTTTCCGGATTGTAGTCCAAATATTTCTTGTAGTCAGTGAGGCTCCTTTTGTGATGAGCAGTGCACTCTAGACAGTGTGCCTTCTTGCATGTGCAGGCCCCTTATTTGTAATATTTATTCATCTGATCAGTGGATAAAATGGTGGGTCTCCAATCCCACCGTGGTTTTTCCTCTTTGAGGTTTTCCATGTATAAATATTTGTGTTATGGTGTTGATCTTTGTGGTTGTATTATTACTTGTTGTTACTTTCTTTTATGCATACCAGTTGCCAAGTTGTTGTGCTAATAAGGTTAAAATTAATCATATCGGGAGAACATTGATTCACCCCCCCCTCTCAATGTTCTTGGATTCCAACACTATTATGATAGATGCATTTTCTTTAATGGATAACTTGTAAGTGAATGTACCCATGTGAATTATATGTGTGTTCTTATTCTTGATGTAGGTTATCATAATAATCTTTCATTTGGTGCTTTAAAGTGAACTTAGAATAGGCCTTTAGATGAGTTAAATAATTAATGATTAAGAGTTTATTTGGTTAAGTTATGTCAATGTGTTCTATTAAAGATGTTTATGTGATTTAGAATAATGTAATGAAATAAAGTTATCTCCATGTGATTAACTCAGTGATGTTTAATACATGTTATTAAGTGTTGCTTAGTAGCGACGTTATGGAACCCATAGATGATTGTTATGAGATGTGATTAAGTCTTCTGCTAAATATTGTTATGATTCATCTGTATTATGTAATAAATTTACTTAGTGTTGTATTGAGTCAAGAGATGGTTGATGTATTGTATTTCCTTTTTTTTTTATAACTATTTGTTGTGTTTTTTTTTATTAGTTGTTATTCCTTTGGGGATTCCCTAGCAGAGCATTACACTTGGTATCAGAGCCCTTGCTCATACACAGGTTACTATTGTTTCATATGGACCCGTTATGTTATCCTAGTAGAATTGTGCCTTGGATTTTTTTGGGGGGTTCAACCCCTCTTTGTTCTCTTGCTTAGTTAGACTCTTGAACCTTGCCCTGTACACGTGATTTGTTGGTTGTTAGGAAAGATGCCTCCTCAGGGTAGAGGTCAAGGGTGAGGTAATCATCATAGCACTCAGCTAAACTCTCATCAAGAAGATTATCTCAAGTTTGATCAAGAGGAGCAGTAGCATGATCATCGGGAGGATCTGCAACATGATTATCAGAGTGATCACAAAATTGAGCAGCAAGGTGAGAATCATTAATGTGGTTTAGAGGGCCTTCAATTGGTCAATATATTACAAGAGCTTCTTAGTCATTTAGAAGCTTGTCAGGATATTCCTCAACAAGTGGAATCTCATCAATTCCAACACCAAGAGAGGGAGAGGTCACGTATGCCTCCCTATAATAAGACAACATTTGATGATGGTTATGTTCTAGCTGGACACATGAGGGACCTTCTCAAGTCTCGACCACCAACTTTTGATGGTATTGGCATGGGATTTGAGGCAGAGACTTGACTTATTGATTTGGATAGGTGTTTTTCCATGCATCCTTATGGTAGTAACACTAAGACAAGGTGTGATATCATGCACCTTAGAGCATTTGTGTCTACATGGTGGCGCATAGAGGAACAAAAGATTATCTTGATATTGCTTTAGTATCTTGGGATATGTTTTTGGAGAGGTTTTGAGCCCAATTAATATGTGATCATTGAAGATAGAGGAGAGCAGATGAATTCCATGATTTGCATTAAATTTCTATGTCCATGGAGCAGTATGAGTGCCACTTCTATGATCTCAAGCAGTATGCAAATATTCTAGATGATGAGGCTATGTTAGTACAACATTTTGTTTTTGGGCGAGTTTGGATTTTCAAACCAAAGACTATGTAGGTTATAGTAGAGAAGGTGTGGTTCACAGAGGAGAATCTAGACTTGGCTCTTGGAGGTCATTCCGGTGTTTAGGTGGGTAGTGCCTCTCCACTAGGTTCAAGTACAAGAGGTAATCAGTCTTAGGCATCGGGACCTAATAGGAGTCTTTTAGTACCTCCAAAGGGAGCACAGATTTAGAAGAAGCAGAAGAACTTTCAGCATGCTCATGGAAAAGGTTTTCAATCATTTAAGGATCACAATTGGTATCACACTAAGTACAATTAGCCTAGTCAGTCTGCTCAGAGTGCACCAAGGTTCTCTAGTAGAGGTAGTGTTCAGCAGTCCCATACACCTTCTGGAGGTTGAGGTTTTGGTAGAGGAGGATTTTATTCATGCAGTCAACAAGGTCATTATTACCTAATTTTTGCTTCCAGCTCAATCAAGTAGAGTTGGGACAACATTTGCACTAAAAGATTAAAAGTACATATCTGATTATGCTAAGTGCTCATACAAGTAATAGATGTTATTAAATGAACAACTAATTGAATGCAAGTATTTTCAAGAAAGAACAGTTTACAACTTTGCATAGAAGGTTGCTTTCTTTATTCATGAACATCAACAGTATAGTGTCCCACACAAGCTGTGGGAGTAACTGATTCAATGCATCATAAAAAAACTATACTTTTGAAAATGAAGAACATAAGAAAAGAATAGAGATTTTTCATTGCCTAAATGACAAACCCCAAGGTTGAATTGTTGAATCTTTGTCTCCTTCCACTTGAAATGGTTCAAAAGTTTCTCTACTGCCCCAAATTGGTGCAAGAGATCAATAAAGTGGTGTTAGAGCTCATGATGCCTAATCAGTTCATATGTAACATCAAAAAAAATATAATTTACTCTCATAAGACATTAGATCAGATTATGCAGTCATTTCATGCATCAAATAAAAGCAAAGAACCATCAATAGTATCCATGAAAATCTGAACTTCATTATTTTATCTAACATGTTTGTTCATTGTGCAAGTATAGGTTTGATGATCATCACTGAAATACTTTACAAGTTCAAACTGATATCATAAACATCACAACATGTGGGGTGACATGAGCTCCCACAAGGGTTGAGCCTAGCATACTGCCCTCTTATTTTAGAATAGAGATAAGAGTGTTGTCTCTTCATAATAATTAAAGTTATATTAAGCAAACATTCATCATTTATGACAGTGAAAAAAAGTGCCACTGTCAGTAACAACAAACATTTTCTTAATAGAACTCTAATGTTTATTAAAATCAAATGCTAAGGACAATCATAGTTTTCAAGACACCAAGTATAGTGACATATAGGTGTGAATATCTCAAATCACATAAAAATGTTATAACATTAACCTTCAAATCAAATGAGCATGCACTTGTTATCCTCAAGGATATAGCCTTCGATGTCAATACATGTAAAGTGTGATTTGCTACTACAAAGGAGATTAATACACTAATGTGGAAAGAAGATATGCATTGATTTATCAAAGCAGTGACCAACTCATTTGGTGTAAATGAGAGTCATGATTCATGACATAGAGTAGTGAAATAGCAATGCTTCCTGAAATAGGGACTACCATAATGTAGAATTTGTCAAGAGAGCAACCCAAAGCTTATCAAGTTCTCTTAGACAAATACGGCTATATAGAACAGTAATATTCAAAGAGTCAAGGAATATTGTACATGACTAATGAAGAGCAGTATTTCAAGGGTGTACTACAAAATGGACACAGTAATCATCATCATGATAGCAATCAAAGGTAAAATATGTATGATAGTGTCATAGACAAAATAGAAAATTGATATAGACATGAGAAATGTATATCATCAATGGTGGGGTTATTGCTATCATTAAAGAATCATTTCTCTGGAATTGAAAGATCTCTACAATGTTGTATTTCCAATATGAAATCTGGATGTGAGTTCAAGGAGTGGTTATCTTTCATCTTTTACATTACTAACGAGATCAATTTAAATTTCAACCAATAATGTGAGCACGGATCACCAAGCAATCAAATAGAGAAAGATTTATACACAACGACATATAAGATGTAATAGTAGATGATGAGAAACACATCATAAGAAAATAGGAGAAGCAGTCCAAGCACAAGGTTCTTTAGAAGTAGAGATGCATAAAAAGATTAAAATACACCATAACAATGTTAGGAACAACTCAAGAATTTTATTTGCAGTCATAGTCAAGACTAAACTCACTAACAATATGGTTTAATACAACAACAAAGGATACACTGTGTTATTAGGTTGAAGGAATAATTGACATCAATACTATTTCAAGCAGTAGCACAGAAATAATAAAGATCACTACATTATGAGTAATGACAGTCTTAGCAGTCAATCACAGTAAAACTGGTAGCCATGATACACCAAGAGAGTGAGTTGATCAATGCAAGGACACAGTAGGCTCATCAAAATAAGGGTAGGTCACCATCACATCAACACACAATCATATGAAAGCACAAGTGATAACTCATGATGGTCTAAAAGTAGGGTTAATAGAAGAAATGACAATAAAAGAGTGATATATCAATATATCTGCAACATTAGCCAAATACGAATGAATCTTATCAAAAGGATTGTCATTAACAAAGAGAAGTCAACAATGTACGTTAGTCCTCATAAAATAAATACAGTGTCTTGTCTAAACTATAGTGAGGAAGAGTGTGTGACAGTCACACAGCATTCAAAGAAGTTGAGTATGTAAAATGGAGAAGTGTTTATTGATAAATAATAAGTTACAACAGTGAACGAAAGTCTCCTAGAGAAGCCCTCAACCTCGCAATGACATAGTGGAATACCCTAAAAATGGTCATCTAAACCATGAGCCCTTAATCTCGACAACGTCACCAAGGTCCTAACCAAAGGCAATTAAATAAATCTTGAGCACACAATTAATTCTAAAATCATCAAATGTCAGATGGCAAAATTAATCAATCAATATTAATTAAATATTTATTTAATTATTTAAATCATTCCAAGTAAATCATTTTAAACAATTATCTTATTTATTTTAATTAAATATCTTTTGCATATTTAATTAAATAAATCAATTTGTCATTAAATCATCAAAAAGAGGAATTATTTTAATTAAATAAATCAATTTGCCACAAATCTTCAAAAAAGGAAACAAATCAAGAAAGAGGAATTGGAAATTATGAGCACAAATCTTCAAAAAAGGAAATAAATCAAAAAAGGAATTAATTGACAAAAAAGAATTAAAAATTGAGAAAAGAAATCAATTGGAGATAATCTTGAAAAACAAATTAAAAATTGATGAATAATCTCAAAGAAAGCAATTAAAACAATTAAATATTAAAATTGAATGAAATAGAGAATAAATCAGTTTTTTCTTGATTTTATCTTAATTTTAGTCCAATTTCCTTTCAAACTGAGAAAAGCATGCAATCACATCAATTCACTTGGATTGTGCTTCCTCTTGGAAAATCTTGACCGCTCATCATCATTTGATCTCAGCCTTTGGTTTCTTTCTGAATTTTCTATAAATTCAGGCTCTCATCTCTCATTCAAAAATCCTGGAGAAGATATTGTTATTATGTTGTTTTTGCTCTAGGTTCATTAAGAATTCGCATTGAGATATTGCATATTATTTATTTCATATTGTTTAAATCACTTAGCTCATTTATTGCTTAAATCATGTTAGATTAATCCTGCATTCATCTAGCTTAAATATATGCTTATATAGATAAAAATCCTTCGTTTAGGTGTTGTCTAGTCACTGGATAGCTTAGCAATCTGAGAGCAATCTAAACTCACATCTACTAGAAGGCAATGGGTCACTTTGTTATGATTTTATTGTTCATTGATTATTGATTTACTAACCATGCATCTAATGACTTAATTGAAGTGTTGTGTATTCCAGATACAGATATAGGTCCACTTTTCACACACACATTTTGCTCTAGGTTCATTCATGTAGCTCAATCCATGCTCATATAGATTTAAAAATCCTTCATTTAGGTGTTGTCTAGTCACTGGATAGCTTAGCAATCTAAACTCCCATCTACTAGAAGACAATGGGTCGCTTTGTTATGGTTTTATTGTTCATTGATTATTGATTTACTAACCATGCATCTAATGACTTAATTGAAGTGTTGTGTATTCCAGATACAGATACAGATCCACTTTCCACATTTCCACCGAAGTGATTGTCCAAATTATCTTTGTTTCAAAAGTTATAAACGACAGAGTGTAGTACTATCAAAACTATCATAACTAGGATAGTCATAAAAAATGGAAATTCTTGTTAGATTAGTTTAATTTACAGTTTGCATGATAGAATTTTCTTTTGATGATTTTTTTTAATTTTTATTTTGGAAACTAATTTTGGGCTTTTAATGTTTGCAGGATGCTTGTCAAAGAATCTATCAATCAAACATACGCTTGCCAAAGAATCAAGAAGAAAATGACAACTGACATATTGGTTTTGTAGGTTGCCTAAGGAGAATCGACTAAACATTGTTTATTCATTTAGTATTTTCTTATGCACTTAAATTGCTATCTAGTTAAAGAACAAATTTGTCTTTCGTGTTTTCAAAAAAATCTAAGAGGTAGGAGAGTATGCTCTTGTCTTTTATAGACAATTAAAAATCTAGACCCTCAAAGCTTTTTTCTAAGTTTTGAGATTTTTGTACCTTTAGCGGGCCTGTCACAGTGGGAAAAAGTAATCACCTTGTGAGAACGACCCAAGTGAGTATAGCTGGACCTGAGCATTCCAACTCACTATAATATATAGGCCTCTGGTGATTAAAGTCTCAGAGGATGGGATTATTTGAGTTTTCTCTTTGAGATCTCTCATATCAAGCATTTTGTAGGGCCTCACGGTATCAATCATGTTTACATGACTACAACTTGTTTCAGTACCTTATCAAGCTATAGGCCTCAATCATGCTTGTGTGACTTCAAGGGGTAATTTCAAATAGAATTCTCGACTAAGAACTATAAGATTAGAAGCTACCCGATTCACCTCTGAAAGGTTGATAATCTTTGTGCAAGAGAGATATTAAATCTCCCAAGACACTTGCCATATCGTGCCCCCATTAGCATTTGGAGTCGGCTAATACGGCACTGAGAATCCATTGCGTGAGACTCAACGGCCATATTTTGATTAGCTATTGGGTGTGTACCTAAGTCAACAAGCAAAGGTTTTCTTCTCTAAGCCAACTTCCATAGGGTTAGCATGTTGTGATTGAATTATTATATATCTTGCATTTTTTCTATGTTTTCATCCCTCAAACTAAAACTAGAGAAAACAAATCAAACAAATCAACAGCTCAGTGATCAAAACTTTGTTCTAGTCCAAAACTGGTCCCTGTCAGTCAACAAAAACTTAGTCCTTATCAAAAACTGGTAGTCATCATTCATTGAAACTCTGTCTGTCAGAATCTTGTCTCTGTCCAATCCTCTGTCATACGAATTCCTGATCTTGTCAGTCAAAACAATAAAAATTGCCCAAATCAGTCTACAGTGAGCATAAAACTAGTTATCATCCTCCTGATCATAAACAACCTTGATAGTGTACCCCTGTCATTGCGTTGTATGATTTTGTCGATCATCTCTAAAGCTAGTTCAAACAAACATCTTGTCAAACCTAAGTTAACTTAGATAATGTCTTACACGGGATAGATCATTCCTAAAACCAGACCAAATCTTAGTTACTTCACTCATTCACTACGTTAAATGACCAACTAGCTACAATTTGATCTTGACTTCTGCAACACATCTATCTCTCACTCCTGTCGGTTGTAAATGCTTGTTCAAACCAGAACCTCTTCTAAAAAATTTTGACAAAAGTACCTTAGCTCCAATTCCCATGGCTACCTTTGCTCAAATGCTTAAAGATATCAAGGAAGAAATATATGACATGGAAATCCAACAAAATAAATCAATGACTCCATTTGAAAAACAAATATACGATATTGAGTGTGAGAAACTTCAAGGAATGCTAAAACGATTATGTGATTTGACAAGCAAATACCAACAAATAATTGACAATCAAAAACCAAATCTCATACAAGATCACAAAACACCTTCACCAAGACAAAAAGACATCTATTCCCTAGATAGATAGTTTACACCTTTGGGGCAATCTATTGAGTCAGCTTTGGAAGAGATTATTAAGAACAATCTTATCATATTACCTAAAAAGACCACATGAGGATGTGCAATTTTGAGTAGTTATTGTGTATATCATAAGCATAACAAACATTAGACTTCAATGTGTATGGAATTAAAACATAAGATTCAAGATCTCCTTGATGATGGTGTCATTGCAATTGAAGATCCTAATGACTCACCTAAAGAAAAAGAAGGAGCTACTTCTAAGCATGATCAAAATCATCAACCTATGTCTAGCAAGGCTCCACACGTAGCCTACATCTCTTCCATGATGTCTTCATCTCCTTCAAACAATGAAACTTCTCATGTTTACCTTCAAAGGCTATCTCCTATGGAAATCTAAGTTAATCCCAATATTAATACAAGTTCCTCTAAATATTTAAAAATCCAGATCCTATGCCATCATACACTCCAATTCCAATCATACCCACTCTAGAAGGCCCTTTCCAAAATGCTTCCCCATCATGCCAAAATATGGAGACCTTCCAATAATCCCCTACGCCTATGCAAAATCCTATCCCTTCCTTAGAAGTGACTCTATGTCAAGAGGATAATCTGAAAAATGAAGAAACAAGTCCTATCATAAATCAAGATCAAGACACCAAAACTCCTCAATCCCATCTAATGATTGAAAAAGATCCCAGTTCCCTAGAATCCCATGATGATCCCTTTATACCTTTCCACTTCTTCCAAGATGAACTCCTTCCATCTCAAGAGAAAATCATCCTTCCAAATCCCATTCCTAATCCACTTCCTAAGCAAGATCATGATGCCTCTTCCACCTTTTCAAATGATCCTATTCAAAATGAAGAGTCAAACACCCTTCCTACTCTATCCAATGGTCCTCTTCCATGTCAAGATCAAAGTATCCCTTCGTCTCCATGTCATAATCCTCCATTTTCACCTCAAGGATCCATCATTCCTACAAATCCCTCTCGTGATTCTATCGTTCCTTGCATTCCACCTTCATCTCATAATGGACTCGCGCCTTCTTTCCAAAGCAAAGTGTATCCTACAAGTCAAAATATTTATAAAGGCAAAGGGGTAGATCTCCACAAACAAGAACCCCTTCATATTAAAGAAAATTTTAAAGGTCATGGCCTTAAGGACATTTCTCAATATGTTGGTATCTCTCATAAATCCTACATTTCTCCAGTTAAATCCAAATATACGCTTTCTCCTTCGCCCATTCCATCCATTCTAGGTCCCTATATCCCTCCATCCCTTATGCTGGATCAACAAAGGCACACATCTTCGAGTACCTTCCATCCATCTAAAATACCTCCATATCATTCCTATCCATTCATACATTATTTTCCTTCTCCAAGAAATTTGGATGCCAAGCATAAAAGTCATAAGTCAAGTAATCCATATGTATTCAAGGATCAACATGTCCCATCTAATCGACATATCAAAACAAAGAAAAATATAATCCAAAAAGAAAAAGAAAAATACAAAATGACACAAAGGCCCACAAAGAAAGAAGAAAAGTCAAAAGTTATATGGGTTCTAAGGCACTTGTACAAGCAATTCGCTCTAAGGAACTACAAAAGCATGAAAAATCAAAAACCATGTGGATCCCTAAGCGGCTACTTGAAGCACAAAAGTCTAAAGAAAAATCAAAATTGGCATCCAAAATTATTGTTCCTCCATCCAAACCTTCTGAGTCTATTCCTCCATCACCTCCTTCATCCATTTTGGGTTCTTATGCCCCAAAATCTATAACCTTTCCTCCATCCAAATCTCAAAATATGAGATTCACTTCTCTTCCATATGTCCACCATCCCTCAAGGTGTGTGTCAATGTTGATCTTTCCAACATTTCCATCTAGCCATACACAATTCTTCCAACATCCCATCCATTATCCAACACCTCTTTTTCACCCTTCCATCCCTCTTGTCCAATCCTTTGCATAAGTCTTTGCCTTAGTTTCATTTCATTATCCTACCAACATCTTTGAGCATACCTTCATAGCCATGGTCTATTGCAACTCATATTCTAAGGGTACCATCCAAAGCAGCAAGACATTGGGTTCCTTCTTCCATCCCCTATCATGCCTCCATTATCTTCCAAAAGAAAAAAAAATATGATGAAAAAGTAAAAAAAAAAGTAAAGATAAATAAATTCATCCATGAGTGAAAACCACTTCTTGTGGTGCCTTAGGCAAGTACCATGATGAAAACCTGGCAAACAGGCATCATGCATAATCCATTATACTTTTTCACTTTACATTGGGGGAAAGTTCCATCCATGTACATCCATCTATTATCTTTCTTCCTCCATTATCCTTCATCCTCCATTATCCCTCATCCACTCTATCTACATTCATATCGCTTTTCCATCTTTGATCTTGACAAGGTGAAGGATCTTTGTAGGCTTCATGTGTCCTATCTATTACACTTGATCTAGACCCTTTAGCTCCTATCCATTGCTTTCTTACATCCTTCATTACCACCTTTGATCTTGATTATCCTATTTGTCCCCTATCCAAATCTATCCCTTGATCTTGATCAACACTATGGACAAAATGGAGAAACATGCTTTCCACAAACCTCTTGACATGGCCACTTATTTGGACCATATGGCTTCATTATGCTATATCCTTGCTTTACATCACTAAAAAACTTGCTTTACATCACTAAAATCTTTGCTTTACATTGCTATATCTGGACCCTATGGTTGGATTAATATTGTGAGATAGTCCTTGAAAGCGTCCACCATCATTCACTTATCAATTCATGTACTCAAAATCACTTTTGCCTTGCTAGACACTAGGAGCAAACATGAAAAAATCCTAAAAATTAGAAAAAGTCCTGAAAAAATCCTAAAAATCAGAAAAGTCCTGAAGAAATTAAAACAAAAAACAAAAAAAAAAGAAAAAGAGAGAAAATGCCCTGGTGAAAACTTGGTAAATAGGTGTAACGTCATAAATTGTACGCACTTGCTAAAGCAGTACAATTTAACACCTAGTTTAGCACCCACCTTGGCGCAGTTGCATTTTACATTACATTTCCCCTTTAGCACTTAATTAATCAAATTAATTAGGTCTAAAGGTTCTATTTCATCATTTTCCACATCATAAAGTAGGGCCCTTTCATTAAAGCATGCCCCTTTCATTTTATTCTTCCAATACACTACTTAATCAAAAACCCTAATTAGGCCCTATTCTGAGCTTGGGGGCTTGATTTCGGGGGTCAAAACATCTCGAAATCACCTGTAACTTCGGGATTCTCTCTAAAATCATCATATCTAACGGCCCTGAAAATTTGGTGAAAAGTTGTCGGGACCGTGGCGCCCGGACTGCACACGGTCCCGGACATTTTTCCCGAAATTTTAGGAGCGCGATCCAATCATAAAATAAAGCTTAACCCCAAGAAATTGGCGGGATATTCAATCTCTAGGTTGGCCAAAAATTGGAATTGAGACCTAGGGTTTCATACATAAGAGCTCTCTTTCTTCATTTGAAGGGATCCGAATTTTTGTTTTCAGGAACCTCATATGCAGCAAAAGAGCAGATCTTTGAAGACTTCAACAACATTCAACATCCCTCTATCAAGCATTTAACAATTCCATTCATCCATTTAGGGCTTGGAAGACATTGAAGAACAATAGGAGATTACCGACTGAAGATTGGCTTGTACTCCTCCCTTGAGGGTTGGGTATGATTTCATGTTGTTTTCATGTCTTTGCATAAGCTTCAATATCTCATTTATTCATGCTTTAGATCACTTTGCATCTTGATTTAGAGCATTTACATTATCATTAACAAGCAATTAGGGTTTACTCTCTAGGTTGCTCTAGTTTGCTTACTTGCATTTTAGATCTTGCACACACACAAGGTCTGCACACACATTACTTTTACAATACAACTTGGCTATTCGTGGAGGTGGAAATCACCGAAGCGGGGGTTTGACTAAGGCAAAACCCTATATAGCTGCCCAAACACCTTTTTCAGATATAAGTGCAGGTTTCGAGACTCGGATGATGCCGCAGGTTGCAGATCCAGAAAAAGCAGGTCGAGACAGCACCCCACATCAAATTGCAGAGCAGAATACCAGGATAGGGGCGTGGGGCGCCCTGGTCCTGCCAGGACAGGGGTGCTGGGCACCTTGGTCCCTGGGACAGAGGCGCTGGGCGCCTTGGTCCTCCTGACAGACAGCATTTCAGACAGTTTCCCAGAGTGCAAAACAACAGTTTCAGGTGCAGTTCCGGGACAGAATTAGGACAGTGGCGCCCGCACCCCCGTCTCGAACATTTTCAGTCAAACTTTGACTCCAGGTACGCATCTGCATTCTTGTTTTATCCTTGTGTTTACAGCTTTCCATTGTTTAAGTTCAATTTTGCAATCTTGTTGTTAGCTCATACTTGCATTTTAGGGTTAGGAATTGAACTTGCATAATCTTACCTTTCAATTACAACAAAGGAATAGAAACCCTAATAGGTAGCCCGTGGCTCTCTCTTTCACAAAAAGAAGTAGCCAATTGTGTGATACCTCTAGGCTCTTTCGTATTCCGTAATGTGTGACAAGAGGTAGGATTAGGACATGATAACCTAGTCTCGCTTTTTCCCCCACACATTTTGGTGAACCCGACGTGAATCTATCATTGCTTCCTCTTGCATTGCATTTGTTAGATCTAGATCTAGATTTAGTGTGTTTTCATTTCATTTTTATTAAAAAGAAAAAAAAAAAAAGAGTGTGTTTCTTTGCATTGTGTGTTTAAATTTCATGCAATTTTTATTTCAAAATGTCCGACTTTTATTTGCAAAATGTTCATGCTTATGATGATTATTATGAGTATAGCCAAGATGAATTAGATGAAGCTTTAGATGAGTTTTTGAACCCTAAAGATGCCAAACCTTCATTTTACCAAAAACTCATAAACCTTGTTATTATGCCATTTCGTTGTGATGAGAAAGATAAGTTGAAGGGTACATTCCTATCAACTCTTCCACTAAATCTAGTAACATGGTTGTTTTCAACAATCCCCTCTATGAGGAGATGTCTCCTTTTGAATCAAAAGATAAACCTTTTAATAGATATGATCATGCTTTGTTGGATGATGCTCTTGATGACTTTGTCGCTTTATCGAAATCTCTAAACAAAAACAAAACCTCTAAATTGGTTAACATGATAAACTTGAATGAGCATAAAAAGCCTCTCTTTGAAGTCCAAGGTGTTTATCCTTCTCCCACCTTTCAAGGTCCTAAATCACCTCTCCTTACTATCCAAGGAGGGTATGATCATGATTCTTTCGTACTCCGAATAAACCAATCATCACTGTGCAAGGAAGAAAACCTATAAGTCCTTATAGTTATGCCAAGCAAATAACTAGAGAGAGTTATCATGCGGTTGCCCATACTTATCATACCAGAAATAATAGGTAGCCTAGTCCTCCTCCTGTTATTCCAGTTTCTCTTCCGAATCCTCAACCAATTCTTCCGCAAGCTCCACGTATTTCACAAGTTCTTAGTAAGGAATATGATCTCATAGAACAACTTAAGGCTACCCCTGCTAAGATATCCCTTTGGGATTTGATTCAAACTTCTTCTGCTCATCACAGAATGTTACAAGATGCTTTGAAAGATTTGAATGTTCCTCCACCAAATACATCTAGCAATATAGCATCTTTGGTTAACTCTATGATGAATCCAAAAGCTCAAATTGTGTTTACCCAAGATGAGTTTCCTACTAGTGAAATCCAACATCAATATGATCCCTTGATGATTGTGGTTATCATGAAAGACACTGCTATAAGACGAACACTAGTAGATAATGGCTCTGGTCTTAATGTGTGTAGCATTAATCTTTTGCATAAGATGAATGTGGATACATCTCTAATTGAGCCGGACTCTCGTCCTATTCGAGGCTTTGATAATGTGGCTAAAACTTCATTAGGTACTATCACCTTACCCATCACAGTGGGGCCTGTTACTTTGCCTACTCCTATCCATGTTATGTCGGGAAATCTAACATACAACTTGTTATTAGGGAGACCTTGGATTCACAGTATGCAAGATGTCCCCTCTACATTGCACAGACAAGTTAAGTTTATCTACAACAATAAGACATATACCTTGATAGGTGATACCAATTTTCAAGCTTGTTTGCAAACATCTACTTCCAAAGGGGGTGCCTCTAAGCCGCCCTCGTCTAGTGGTGACTCTTTAAACAAGATACCTATCGGTGAATCCTCACTCTCTGATGATCAAAATTCTTTGGATGAGTTTGGAGCTCCTGAAGAAGACTCTTCTTGACTTGAAACTACACATAAGAAGGATTTTGATCCTGAGAAGGTTCTCGCAGATGACGATTGGGGATCCCTTGATTTTAATCCTACCTTTGTAGGTGAATATAAGGTTCCTTCTAGAGAGCTTAAAGCTGAAAAGAAGGAAGAAGCTAAAAATCAATCAACACTACCTGAACCTATGAGTAATAACTTTGTGGCCGCTTCTCAAACTTCTTCTCCCCGCACCTCTAATTCTGAAGAGTTTGATTCTTTGTCTTATGAAAAACTGCCTTCTCTGTCTGAAATGGCTGATCGTTATGGTCGTGGTTTTCGCATTTTTGCTAAGCATGGGTATCATGGAAATGGTTGTGGCGCTCATGAACAAGGAATAAAGGTTCCTCTAGAGAATAATATTCACAACCATGCCTTTGGACTTGGCTATAATCCCTGTAAGTGCACTAAAGCTTCTAGAAGACCCTGTATTAGTGTTAATGCTATTTCTACCTCTCTGTCAATGCAACACCCTGAGTACATTGATGAGGATCCTTTGTGTGCTTGTGCTTTTGATGTTTTCCCTACCGATGATGCTTTAGCTGAATTTTTAGGAGCATATGATACTCTTCCTCGTTATCATCACAATAGGGGACTCCCTTATTGTTTGAACACTGAAGCCTATTTTGGAAAAGAGACGGATAACGATGAGATTGTGAAAGAATTCCCTCAGCTAAAGGATACTCCTCAACAAAGTAATCTTCTCATAAGTGACACCACTAATGTTAAGATGGATCCTTGCAATGAAGAAAAAGTTATTAAAATTGGAAAATGTTTGGATGAAGATGAACAAAAACAATATGAAGATTTATTGCATGAATTCCCCGAGATCTTTGCTTGGACATACTCTGACATGCCCGGTATAGATCCTAAGATTGTTACTCATAATATTGTCTTAGTCCCTGATGCTAAGCCCATGAAACAAAAGATTCGAAAAATGAATCCTAAGGTGGCTTTGCTTGTTAAGGCTGAGATTGAAAAGTTATTGGAGGTTGGATTTATCCGCCCTATTGATTATTCCCCATGGATTTCAAATATTGTCGCTGTGGCTAAACCAGATAATAAAATAAGAATGTGTACCGATTTCTGAGATTTAAATAAGGCTTCTTTAAAAGATGATTTCCCTCTTCCGAACATTGACATGATAGTTGATTCTACGGCCGGACATGCCTTATTATCCTTCATGGATGGTTTTTCAGGATACAATCAAATTTTCATTAACCCTCAAGATCAATTCAAAACTGCTTTCACCACTCCTTGGGGTACGTTTTGTTGGATAATGATGCCTTTTGGACTCAAAAACGCCGGTGCAACTTATCAACGAGCGATGACCCTTATCTTTCACGATTACATGCATAAGATTCTAGAAGACTATGTTGATGATGTTTTAGCCAAATCCATTCTTCGCATAGATCATATTAAGATCCTTCGTCAAATCTTTGAAAGGATTCGTAAATATCACATGCGCTTGAATCCACGAAAATGTGTTTTTGGTGTGGATAGTGGAAAACTATTAGGATTCATAGTTTCGCATCATGGGATTGAGGTGGATACTAAGAAAATAGATGCTATTGTCAACATGCCACCTCCTAGAAATGTGTCTCAACTCAAAAGCTTACAAGGAAACATTCAAGCTATTCGTAGGTTTGTATCTCAACTTGCGGATTGTACTTTTCCTTTCACTCAACTTCTCAAAAAGAATATCACTTTTCAATGGAATGAGGATTGTCAGCAAGCATTTGAAGATTTAAAAATGTATTTGGCTAATCCTCCTATCCTTCGATCGGCTGAACCTTCTAAACCCTTCCTTCTTTATACAGCTGCATCCTCTCATGCTCTTGCAGCATTATTGGTACAACATGATAAAGATGGTAAGGAGTGTTCGGTTTATTATATAAGTCGTACCTTACTCGATTATGAGACCCGATATTCTGTGATAGAAAGACAATGCTTGGTCTTGGTGTTTGCGACTCAGAAATTGAGACATTATCTCTTAAATTCAGAAGTCCACGTCATGGTAAAATTTGATCCGTTGAAGCATCTTTTCTCTAAAACTGATTTATCAGGACACCTAGCTAAGTGGGTTATGATGTTAACTAAATTCGACCTTAAATTTGTTTCACAAAGGGCAATTAAAGGGCAAGCGTTGACCGATCACCTAGTTGAGGCCCCTTCACCTTTCTCCTCCCCTAAACCTGAGTCTTTTCTCGATGATTTTATCCTTTGTATAGAGAAAGATGAAACTTGGGAGTTATACTTTGATGGCTCTAAGTGTCGTACGTGATCGAGGGCAGGTGTTGTTCTGATTTCTCCTACAAAAAAGTCTATTCCCTTATCTTACCGTCTCAATTTCTTATGTACCAATAACATTGCTGAGTATGAGGCTCTTATAGCAGGAATAAAGGCAGCCTTAGCTTTGAATATAAAACACATACATATTTTTGGAGATTCTCAACTGATTATAAGACAAGTAATAGGACTGTATCAAGGAAAACAAGACAAGTTATCACAATATAAAGACCTTGCTATCTCTTTGTTACAAAAATTTGATTCTTACACCATAGAACCTGTTCCTCAAAAAGATAATCAACATGCGGACACAATGGCATGTGTGGCTTCTCTTGTATCTTTAGAGGACCCTGTGGTTGATCTTAAATTTGTTATTCACAACCTTACTTCTCCAGCTATTGTAGATGATTCCAGCCTGGTGACATGTTGTGACTTCATAGACACAGATGAATGGTACTCGCATATCGTAAGATACTTGACTGATGGTACCTTTCCTGATTCCGCCAATAGGAACACCAGGGCTAGAGTTCGCAAGTTGTCTGCTAGGTATATCATTCTTTCTAATGTTCTTTACTGAAGGGGTTATAACGGTCTTCTCCTTCGCTATCTTAACAAATCAGAAATCCCTATTGCTCTTGAAGAGGCGCATTCAGGTGCCTGTGGGGGGCATTTTGGAGGTAAATCCTTGGTTCAAAGATTACTTCGTATGGGATATTATTGGCAAACTATGCAGCAGGATTCTTTTTCATTTGTTAAGAAATGTCACCAATGCCAACAACACAATAATTTGATTCATGCTCCTGCCCAAGAACTCCGTTCTCAGGTAGCTTCTTGGCCTTTCTCTGCATGGGGGTTGGATCTCATCGGTAAAATCTCTCCTCCATCATCTCAAGGACATGTTTTCATTATAACCGCCACAGATTACTTTACAAAGTGGGTAGAAGCTGTTCCTCTTCGCTCCACTACAACTGAAGTGATTTGTCGATTTCTTCTAGAAAACATTATTTCTCGATTTGGGATACCTTCCACTATAATCTCTGATAATGGGACATCATTTAAGAATAAAGACGTGAAGCAATTCCTCAAGAAATATCACATCAAACATCGATTTTCTACACCATACTATCCTCAATCAAATGGTCAAGCCGAATCATCCAATAAAATAATCGAACAAATTCTTCGCAAAACCGTGAATAAGCATGGTAAGGATTGGAGTACTCAGCTAATCTATGCTCTTTGGGCCTACCAAACGAGTGTATGAATTGCCACGGGAACTACTCCTTATAATCTTGTTTATGGTGCTGATGCTATTATGCCTTTAGAATTAGAGATTCCATCACTTAGAGTTTCTCTCAAAGGTATAATAGATGATGACTCCTATAGAGAACAAAGACTTCAACAGCTTGAGATGCTTGATGAACAGCGTATAAATGCTCTTGAGCATATTCAAGCGTATCACAAAACTCTACAACGAAACTATAATGATAAGGTTATTCAACGTTCCTTCTCAGTGGGTGACTTAGTGCTCTATGAGAATCAGCGCAATGTGAATGCCTTACCTGAAGAAAAGGGAAAATTCAGTCCTAATTGGCTTGGACCGTATATCGTTATTGAAGATTATGGATCAGGTGCTTACAAAATAGAGAATGTAGACGGTACGCCTCTTAAAGACCCTATAAACGCTATGCACTTGCGAAGATACTATGCTTAATGCCTCATTCCTTATCATTTATCTATTTCCTTTCTCACTTCTTCAAAATTGGATAACATGTTAACATATCTTTGATTAGAGCAAATAGAATTAAAAGATGTTTTGTTTAATCTATATTTCTTCGTTCCTGACAAGCATGTGTCTTTACTTTATGGTTTGTCTTGAATTCATTTATGTAAATTACAAAAGATTTACATTTGCATTATGTTGACATATTATACAATGTTTTTATGTGTTAAGTTGAATCATGTCATGTTGTGTTTAAATTCAAATTAAATCACATTGGTTATATGATTCGTAGGCTTAATACATACTTTCTTCCTTATCATCAATATAGTACTTGATCAAATATTTTAATTAAGTCACACATGTATCAATTTAATCATGGAGCATTGAGAAATCAATCACATGGAAATTAAATTCAGAACGTACATGTACATCTACCAAATGTATTAACTTTAATCACAATACACATTGTTTAGGCATTAAAGATAACACGTTTGAAACAAAGAAGCATGTATATATATATATGTGTGTGTGTGTGTGTGTGTGTGTGTGTGTGTGGATCAATATACAAAGGTAGGTCAATACACATCCAAAATGTGACCTACCCTACATCATAAAATCATCTCCTATCCCTAGGGCTGGTGGCTGGAGAGTGACGACTAGATGCTCCCTCTTGATCCGGTCGTGCAGGTGGACCCATGGGGGTATACCGTGATATAGATCGTGAATGGCTCCGAGAGGAACTCCTACGATCCCTATCCATAAGGATAGCGCGATACGAGGTAGCCTCGGCCTGAGCTGCTGCTAGATCATGATGTGCTCGCTGAAGGTCCTCTGATAGAGCCCACTCTCTCTCCCTCCATATCTCTACCTGTACTCGAAATGGGGAAAACAAATCATCATGCCGACCCGCGTTCCCTTGAGGTCTATAAGCAACCTGTGAGGAACTAGGGATCTGCACTGTCGTAGAGATATCTGTCACTGCTTGTTGGATCAAGGAGCGCCACTCCTGCACATTAGCTATAGCAGTAGAATAGATTTTGTGTTAGTACCATTTTATATCATCAAAACATCAATCAATCAATATAAACCTACTATACCTGGATCTCCCTCACGCCAGTAGGGATCATGATATGGTAGGATCTGTGACTGGGAACTACTAGGCTCCCCACGTTCGAGCGATCTGTGCGCGATAGGTGCAGGTCTCCGTAGCGCCTCGTGTTCCCCCTTTTGGGGAATAACAGGAGGATCTAAGGCTACGATATCATCCCCTGAATGGTGAGGAGCAGCATCTGACTCCTCCTCATCATTTCTATACTCATATGCATCCTCGTTCTCCTCATCATCATCTCTCTCCTCCTCGTCGTCATCCTCGTCCTCCTCCTCCTCGACACTAGGCTGATCTCCTATAGGTGGATCAGGACCTCCTGCCTCCTCATGACCCTCTCCCTCCTCTGGCTCCTCCGATCTAGATCCCTGATCCTCATCTCGATCTCCATGCCTCCATGGACCTGGATGGCCTGTCGGGTGATCTGGTGGAAAGATAGGCCCTGGGTATGATCTCATAAACCAGGAATGATACCTGCGTTGTGCCCCGAGGTCTGCAGCATAATCAGTGACCACATCCTGATCGGACCCCTCTATATCTGTGATCTTGATATCGTCTATCATCGGTCTCGCTACTGCTCTGGGTCTAGGAAGGACTCGTGAGTGTCGAGTATAGATGGGCACATCGGCTGGGACACACTGCTCTAGCCCGAACTGCCTCCATACTCGGTCAAAGTAGAATGGGACTATGATGTGTGGATATCATCCTCTCAGTAGGCAGTTCCTCTGTAGGCATGCTAACTATCTCTCCATCCCATCCCATCTGTGCATCCGCAGATATGGTCTCCACACGGTCACCTCGGCTGTCAATCTGTCAACTATCACTCTCCAATACAATAGATCTCCAAATCTCCACTCGCTGGTAAGTGGATAAGCAAATACCCTAGGTCGCTCGCTAGCCGTACTCATCGGATAGCCGACAGGCCTAGTGCATGTAAAGTGCTCAAATATCCACACCTGCAGAAGTGTGCATGTCATCAAGCTGCAACCCTGTCTGAAAACATACTCCTCGAGGTCGTGATAGAGATGTGCAAGCATACTCCAACCCCAGGCATATACTCTCCTGTGTCTCTCCATAGCCCTGATGCACCACGTGAGACCCCATGCATGTGTGTCCCTCACCCATTAGGGCAGACAGCTAGTGCAATGATGGCTATCATAAGATGTCTCATGAGGGGCACCTCTCCTATAGGATGTAAGAGCCAGCTGACCATGATACGACCTCTCGTCTCACTCGGCATGACTCTCCCTATGCAATATACCTGCTCCCTTTGATGATCCTCTACTGATCGATCGGTCGCATATGTCACGGTAGCTCCTCTTATCGGTAGGTGAAGAATGCGGTACACATCCTTAAGTGTCACCATCATCTCCCCTACTGGAAGCTGGAACGTGCATGTGTCAGGATCCCATCGCTCCATGAGTGCCATCAGCATCGCGGGATGAAATCGGATGACCGGCATAAGAATCATAAACCACAAACCTACTATCGACAATGTGTCTCTCTCTACCTGAGTAAGTCGGGGAATCTGATCACGCAAATTGCAAAGAATCTGCCCCGTCGTGTGCTCCCTCATGTACGGGAGACCCTGCATCACAAAAACATAACTATAATCAGTACTCAATCATCAAAAATCATTCATGCAAAACTGTCGAACATCATATGCTAACCCTGGCATCTCTCGCCAAGTCCTGATTGGGGCCATGGTGCCTTGCCAAGGACCATGGCGCCCTAAAGGGACCATGGCGCCCTGTCAGGGACCATGGCACCCTGAGGGGACCATGGCGCCCTGAAGGGACCATGGCACCCCACAAGGACCATGGCACCCTGTGTGGGACCCACGGTCGGGTTCCAAGGCCCGCAAATGATCACAGAAAGTCAAATGCAGAAAATCAAAAGTCAATGTTCAGTCAACTCACCTCGTCCAGTGGCTCGTCGTCGATCATGGCCTGTCGCATGATCTCAATCCTCGTGGGACGCTCCGGTCGTCGTGAAGGCATGATGATGGCTATGTGGGCTCCGTTGCAATGAACAATACTCAGAATCAACAGAGTGACAAATGCAAATGTCACTTTCAAAGGTATATACTTTCATTCTTTTACATTTACTTTCAAAACCCTAATTTTCCTCTATCACTCATTTCGTCATAACTTGAGTTTGGGAGATGCGATTTTCGAACCGTTTGTTGCGTAGGAATCGTATTTTTGCTCCCCTACTCTCGGGATGTTCCAAAAAGTGCTCTGATGAAGCCTTTTCAGTGAACATCCCTCATCAATACTCTCTTACACAATTTGTCGTAAGTAAACATGCTACCCTGTTTCACCTCCCTAATAAGCAAGTCGAAACAGGGGGGGGCATATAGCTACTCAAAAATTTCATCATCTTCCTTAGTAAGCATTAGGTGATTTTGTGATCTAACGTGTGTTTTGTAGGGTGCGGTTCCTAACTGTGTACTGCAGATACCGCTGGGGGCTTCGTCCGACAACTTATGGATATATCCTTTTTCAAATGATGTTTACTTTCTGTACTTTAGCTTGCATATGCACGTAGTACTCATATGACCGCTAAAGTGGGGGCTAAATGTAACGTCATAAATTGTACGCACTTGCTAAAGCAGTACAATTTAACACCTAGTTTAGCACCCGCCTTGGCGCAGTTGCATTTTACATTACATTTCCCCTTTAGCCCTTTAAATATCAAATTAATTAGGTCTAAAGGTTCTATTTCATCATTTTCCACATCATAAAGTCGGGCCCTTTCATTAAAGCGTGCCCCTTTCATTTTATTCTTCCAATACACTACTTAATCAAAAACCCTAATTAGGCCCTATTCTGAGCTTGGGGGCTTGATTTCGAGGGTCAAAACATCTCGAAATCACCTATAACTTCGGGATTCTCTCTAAAATCATCATATCTGACGGCCCTGAAAATTTGGTGAAAAGTTGTCGGGACCGTGGCGCCTGGAGTGCACATGGTCCCAGACATATTTCTTGAAATTTTAGGAGCGCGATCCAATCATAAAATAAAGCTTAACCCCAAGAAATTGGCGGGATATTCAATCTCTAGGTTGGCCAAAAATTGGAATTGAGACCTAGGGTTTCATACATAAGAGCTCTCTTTCTTCATTTGAAGGGATCCGAATTTTTGTTTTCAGGAACCTCATATGTAGTGAAAGATCAGATCTTTGAAGACTTCAACAACATTCAACATCCCTCTATCAAGCATTTAACAATTCCATTCATTCATTTAGGGCTTGGAAGACATTGAAGAACAATAGGAGATTACCGACTGAAGATTGGCTTGTACTCCTCCCTTGAGGGTTGGGTATGATTTCATGTTGTTTTCATGTCTTTGCATAAGCTTCAATATCTCATTTATTCATGCTTTAGATCACTTTGCATCTTGATTTAGAGCATTTACATTATCATTAACAAGCAATTAGGGTTTACTCTCTAGGTTGCTCTAGTTTGCTTACTTGCATTTTAGATCTTGCACACACACAAGGTCTGCACACACATTACTTTTACAATACAACTTGGCTATTCATGGAGGTGGAAATCACCGAAGCGGGGGTTTGACTAAGGCAAAACCCTATATAGCCGCCCAAACACCTTTTTCAAATATAAGTGCAGGTTTCGAGACTCGGACGACGCCGCAGGTTGCAGATCCAAAAAAAGCAGGTCGAGACAGCACCCCGCATCAAATTGCAGAGCAGAATACCAGGATAGGGGTGTGGGGCACCCTGGTCCTGCCAGGACAGGGGCACTGGGCGCCCTGGTCCCTGGGATAGAGGCACTGGGCACCCTGGTCCTCCTGACAGACAGCATTTCAGATAGTTTCCCAGAGTGCAAAACAGCAATTTCAAGTGCAGTTCCAAGATAGAATTAGGATAGTGGCGCTCGCGCCCCCGTCTCGAACATTTTCAGTCAAACTTTGACTCTGGGTACGCATCTGCATTCTTGTTTTATCCTTGTGTTTACAGCTTTCCATTGTTTAAGTTCAATTTTGCAATCTTGTTGTTAGCTCATACTGTCATTTTAGGGTTAGGAATTGAACTTGCATAATCTTACCTTTCAATTACAACAAAGGAATAGAAACCCTAATAGGTAGCCCGTGGCTCTCTCTTTCACAAAAAGAAGTAGCCAATTGTGTGATACCTCTAGGCTCTTTCGTATTCCGTAATGTGTGACAAGAGGTAGGATTAGGACATGATAACCTAGTCTTGCTTTTTCCCCCACACAATAGGCACCTTGGTAAAAAAATATATGCATCTTTGCCAAGCAGCTGAAAACCTGGCAAACAAGCGCCTCTTGTACTCAAGCGCTCCATCTATCAACGCAACATTGGCATTCGTGCTTTCATGCATCTTTTCTTTCGCTTGTACATATTTCAGTCACTTTTGTGACATCCTGGTTCGTTGGAACCCTCATGGCTTGAAATTGATCAATGTCCTAGTCTTAGGTTAATCAATCAAGCACATTACATGTCCTAAGTAGTATCAATCAAGTCAACTTTACTTCAGTGAAACCTGGTCTTCCACTCCGAGTAAGTTGCCCGACTACTGAAGAGTTTTATCACCGATTTAATAAGCAAAGCAACATAACAGAAAATAATCACTAAACAGTTTGAGCTATGAATGAAAATTTTCTGTGTGTTGTCTTTTATATTGGTTTTCGATTATTATCCCTCTGAGTAACTCGAGGAAGTCTATCTTGACTAAGAGGAGCAAGGATTGGGGGCATAATATCTTCTTTGTTTTCTGCTTGAAGGAATGATCCCAATGATCTGGAAACATCTAAATTACTTGGGTGTCTGTGATAAGAGCCTTCACATCAAGGTGAAATCACCTCACATACCTCGACTCTGCTTATTTGAATGCTATAGGGAGGTACCCATCATTTCTTTGTCTATTTTGAGGGAATTTCTTTATTGTGCAATCCAGGTCCCTGCGAAATTTGTCCAAGGATATGAACAAAAAAAGGGTCATTGTGGACACAATAATTAATATTGCACATGAAAATCAAGGAACTCTAATTTGCCTGCTATAATTGTAAAACGCTCAATGATGAAAATTAAGCTTTTCACAATCCAATGACTAGGTCTAGGTTGCATTTTGCATCTCATCTTGCATTTCATTCTGCATCTTGTGAATGTAGAGTGATTTTGGTATGGTAACACTAATCTCTATATCTTTTGAATTAGAGTTGGAAGCTTCATCATTTCTTAGCTAAGTGGTCTCTTTTCATCATTTCTCTGATCAAGTACTTGTGTATTGAGATGTTAGCTGCATACATGAGCATTTTATATAGATTCATACATTTCATTTTATACTTATTTGCATTCATATTATTGCATGAAGAAAAATAAACATTTGCATTACAAATTACTCATTCTCCTCATTTATTTGCATAAAAAGAAACAAAAATAAACACCCATATTCCATTTGCATTCATTCATCTATACTGAAAAGAAATGCATACATATAGAATAAATCATATAGAACAACATCTCATAATCCATCAACACAAGTATGATGAAATCAAATCATGAGCTTGTAAATCGACTATCCTGAGTCCATTTTCGAGATCGAAATTGAAATATGATGTCAGCTCTCTCATCAAAATTTCACAAAATTTGGACCACTTAGC
This sequence comes from Cryptomeria japonica, assembly GCF_030272615.1. Taxonomy (NCBI): domain Eukaryota; kingdom Viridiplantae; phylum Streptophyta; class Pinopsida; order Cupressales; family Cupressaceae; genus Cryptomeria; species Cryptomeria japonica. The sequence continues at coordinate 324,289,223 of NC_081406.1, read as the reverse complement.
ACTTTTCAGCAAAAGCTCATTCTCTCTTCTAATTGCGCTCAATTTCTCATTAATCAACGCTAAATCTCAATTTAATTTCTACAAATCAACTTTGCACTCAATTTCTTATCAATCAACTCAAAATTTTCAAAAATTCCTCTTAATCAATTTGTGCTCAAAACAACTTATCATCGCTAAACAATTGCCTATAATCATGTACCCTCGCTATTTTTCGATTTCACTCCCAAGGGGGCATACTCATGACCTTATGACCTCACATTCTTCAATGTCAAGAAAATTTTCAAATCTTCATCGAAAGTCAAGCAAAACATATTTTTCAACTAAAGAAAATCAATCAAATCCTCATCGCTAGGGGCATCTCAACTTCATCGCTTTATATCAAGTTGATATCTCTTGATCATCTGAATCAAATCAATCTCTAGGGGCATATCAGTTTCATCACTTCATATCAAGCTGATATTTGTCTTTGTCTGAATCAATATCTTAACGTTTATCAGTTTCATCGCTTTTCATCAAGCTGATTATTCATTTAAACTCAATCAAGGGTTTAAAGAGTTTCTTTGATCACACTCAATCTAAGAAGGTTTTCAGTATTCATCGCTTTAGATCAAGCTAGACAGTTTATCTTCGCTCATCGTATCTTGATCAATCAAGTTCAATATTGATTTTTATCATCACTCCCTATGTCTAGATCAATCAAGTTCTAGATCAGTAAGATCCGCTTCCTAATCAATCAAGTTCAAGTTCGGTATCTTTTGTTCTTTATTGTTCCTAAGTTCAATCAAGTTCGAGATTGGTATCACTTTAATCGGACTTCATTCAGCTTCGTCGCCTCGAATCAAGATAAACACCTCGCTTTCATCTAGTTTGTGATCAATCAAGTTCATAACTAGTATCTCCTAGACATCAACTATTCTTTGAACCAACGTGCTGCTCGCACATTAATTCAAAGAGGGGCAAATGTAATACCCTAAAAATGGTCATCTAAACCATGAGCCCTTAATCTCGACAACGTCACCAAGGTCCTAACCAAAGGTAACTAAATAAATATTGAGCACACAATTAATTCTAAAATCATCAAATGTCACATGGCAAAATCAATCAATCAATATTAATTAAATATTTATTTAATTAATTAAATCATTCCAAGTAAATCATTTTAAACAATTATCTTATTTATTTTAATTAAATATCTTTTGCATATTTAATTAAATAAATCAATTTGCCATTAAATCATCAAAAAGAGGAATTAATTTAATTAAATAAATCAATTTGCCACAAATCTTCAAAAAAGGAAACAAATCAAGAAAGAGGAATTGGAAATTATGAGCACAAATCTTCAAAAAAGGAATTAATTGACAAAAAAGAATTAAAATTTGAGAAAAGAAATCAATTGGAGATAATCTTGAAAAACAAATTAAAAATTGATGAATAATCTCAAAGAAAGCAATTAAAATAATTAAATATTAAAATTGAATGAAATAGAGAATAAATCAGTTTTTTCCTGATTTTATCTTAATTTTACTTCAATTTCCTTTAAAACTGAGAAAAGAAGCCAATCACATCAATTCACCTGGATTGTGCTTCCTCTTGGAAAATCTTGACCGCTCATCATCATTTGATCTCAGCATTTGGTTTCTTTCTGAATTTTCTATAAATTCAAGCTCTCATCTCTCATTCAAAAATCCTGGAGAAGATATTGTTATTATGTTGTTTTTGCTCTAGGTTCATTAATATTTCTGCATTCAGATATTCATTGATAATTATTGCATACATATTTAGATCATTTATCTCATTTATTTCTTAAATCATGTTAGATTAATCTTGCATTCATCTAGCTTAATCCATGCTCATATAGATTTAAAAATGCTTCGTTTAGGTGTTGTCTAGTCACTGGATAGCTTAGCAATCTGAGAGCAATCTAAACTCGCATCTACTAGGAGGCAATGGGTCGCTTTGTTATGGTTTTATTGTTCATTGATTATTGATTTACTAACCATGCATCTAATGACTTAATTGAAGTGTTGTGTATTCCAGATACAGATACAGGTCCACTTTTCACAAACACACATAGAAGTAAAGAAAAATGAAGATGAAGTTGCAGTCATAGTCCTCTTTCCACCCAAAGAGAATCATTATTCATGACATAAATTACCATATTATTCTCAAGCATATTGGTATTTAGTGAAGAAGTAGCATTTTTTAAAAGGTGTATTAGTAGCTACAGTTGAACCAAGGGAAAATCAAAGTGAGGGTTAATGGTTAGTTTAATCCATAAAACATTAAAATACATCAAAAAAAGATTAAATACCATTATACCTTCACAAGCCTTCACTTGTTCCTCGGATTGAGCCTTTGATGAAGTGGAATGCACCCAAATGCTCCACTTGATTGGATTGGCTCCAAGATGGGATGTGGATTGCTCTCCAATATGCACAACACAGATAAAAGGGATGGAGTGTTGAATGATTGAGAGATGGATATGGATTCTAAGTGGGTATTTTGCTATAGTGAGGATTATTTTTTATCTATTTCTAGATTTGAGGGAGGATGAATGGATGGTTGAGATTGAAGACGAACCAAGGGTGCAGATTGAAGGAAAGGGGAGCACATGGATTGAGAGGACATGAGGTTACAAGTGTGGAGACCAAGATATTTTCCATAAAGGCATTTCTTGTCTCCACAATGTACATGGGGAAGAGATCTCTAAGTACAAAGGGAAGAGAAAAAGGAATTAAAAATTCCTTGGGGGATGAAGAGGGAATTAAAAATTCCTAAAATATTGGATGCATGGGGGGATGAGACAAGAAAAGGAATTTTAAATTCCTTGGGAAGGTGAAAGACATGGGAGAATTGAGATTTTGAAATCCTTGAAATGGCCCAATTGGGTGCATTTAAGGTGGGAGGTGAGGAGGGGACAAGTGGATTTAGCCATTTATCGCTATGAGTTGATTTGGTGGCTAATCATGGGGATTAGCCACTGGAAAATGATTATGAAGGAGGATTAGGTGAGATAATGAGGGATTAGAAGACAAGTGGGATTTGTAGGAGGATTTGACAAGAGCAGAGAGAATGAGTGGGGGAATTTAAATCTGGAGAATAATGTTAAGCATGATTATGAGAGATTATAGAAGAATTAATTAGGCTAATGAGAGTTTAGAAAAGTGATTTGTAGGAATCACTTGATTTAGTTAATTAATTTAGATTAATTAACTAAAGGGATTTTAGAAGAAATAAATAATTAGATAACTTTAGAAGAATAGGGAATAACTGATTTATTAAATAAATCAATTATCTAGACTATAGTGACAGGATTAAATTTAATTAAATTTAATTAATGTTGAGAAGAATAAGGACTAACATAATTAAATAAATTAACTATGTAGAAAGCATAAAACAAATTAAATATTTAATTTAATTAATTTTGGACGTCTACAATAGTCATGATAAATTGCAGAGGCATTGAGTTTCTAGTAAATCCATGCTTTTTGTCATGCCAACCCCTTCAACAGTTCAAAACAACAACATGAAGTCAAGTAAAATGCACTAAGAAAGCTTACACTGCCAAATGAAGATTTGATTTATACTAAATACAACCATGTAATCATTGTTGAGTTGTGTGAGCTCTTTAAAATCAAATCTGTAGAGTTTATAAGTTATGGCTTGCATAATGAACTGAAATTCGTAATCTTTCTAGGATTTGGCTACTATAGGAGCTACAAAATCATTCATCAAGTGTACAGAAGGTAACACTTCTACTAGGAAACTCTCATAGTCAAAGATGAAGCTGGAAGAAATTATTTTCATTCACAAGTGATAATGCTTACCGTGGCAGCCTAGTATTGCCTTCGAATTTTTCTAGAAATCCAAGCATGGCAGCCCCTATCTGTGATCAAAATTCCCCAAGAAACCCTCATGGGCAACACTTAGCAATGAGAAGGAATTGAATGCCAAAGAAGTGAAATGAAGGATTTAGGGTTTTTTTAACCCTATTTCATCAATTGAGATTGGACATTTTTTGCCTTTTCTTTTATTTTATCTCTCCTCAACTATATCCCACGTGAGCATTGGGGTGATCGAACAAGTTCTTTGCATTTTTTTTGTGTAAGTAATATTATTAAGTGGTTTTTAATTTATCACTTAATGAAAATTATCATGTTATTAATATTTATTAAGTGATAAATTATAAATCACTTAATAAATATTACTTATGAAGCAAATAGTAATATGCACTTAAATATAAATGAAATGAGAAAGATATTTATGAAAGTGATAATTAATAAATTAGTTAAATAGATATTTTTCTTATTCACATTTATTGAGAAGTCAGAGATATTATTGTATTTAATGAGCGAGCACATGGCTTGTTTGAATACATTTAGGGGCTATTTAATAAATTTTTAAGAGCCTTTATGATAAAGGACAAGGAGGCTTGACTTTTTTCTCAAGCACATTCCTTTTTAGAGTTGTTTAGGGCCCTAAAAAATAGGCTTTTGGGGTATGCACAACCAAGAGGAGGTGGAGCCCTATTTTCATATATTGCTTTGGGAAATAATATAGATCTCCACGTTTTCATAATTGGAGTGAGTTCTTGCTAGTTCACTTCTTGCAACCTCCAATTCACAAAGTTCTTTTTGCAGAATCTGAGAACTTTGTAACTCAGTTTCATAGTTTCACAGCATTGTAACACTTTTTGTGATACTAATAAAGTATTTGCCTACTCATATTTCTGGATATTGTGTGTTTGGTGAATCACATAGTTTCATGTGATGATTTTTTGTCCTTGTAATTGTGTCTCTATTAGCACCTTTATGCAAGAATGCATACTTATTTGCAAGTTATAAGTTGTGTCTATGATATAATCAGTCTTAAGTTGTGAGAAAGAGTCTTTTATCCTCCTTATAAATTGTTGATGCAAAGTTTATTAGTCTTTGAGTTGTGCAATAATATCCTTTGGTTACTAGTTATTCTGTGTGTTAGTAAGTTTGTCCAAATTTTAGATTATCAGTTTGGTGTATCACCTTAGGAAGTATAACTTCATTTCGTGTTTTCTTCTTTCCCTTTTCCTCTACAAAGGTTAGTTTAGGTGAAAAATACATAAGAACCAACTTACTTTGGAGGTTCACTCCAAGTTTCAGGCAACCCACAGGCCTAGGAGAGTTCCCATATTTCTCCTTAAAGCTAATGTCTTCAAACTAGCTAGGGTGAATTTTTGAGAGATAATAGTCACATTGCACTTCATTATCCTTAGAAAATCACTTATGTTCCCAGTCAAAGACCATTTGTTTCTAAGCCCACAGTTGAAGATGTTATTAGATCTCATCGAGTATTTGTAGTGGTTGATAACCATTAGGATGAGCATCAAGGAACAATGATTGATACATCAGGTGTGTTATGTGGTATTCCCATTTCTATTTTGTTTAACTTTGGTGCTTCTAATTATTTTATTTCCCCTTCCTTATTTGAGACATGTGGGTTAGCAGTAGTAATGCAAGATGATTGGTGGCAAGTAGAGTTGGTTACTAGCTCGAAGGTGGCTGTAGATTTTGTTGTTCATGATTGCATGCTAGATTTAGGAGTCTTCACCTCTATTGCATGTCTTTGTATTCTTCTTTTGGGACCCTATGGAGTAGTGTTGGGAATGGATTGGTTGGATGTGCACCAAGCTTGCATTTATTGCCAACATAAGATGGTGCAATATGTAGATGGTTCTAGTAGGATTGTCGAGATAGTAGGGATTCAAAGGCCTATTTCTCTGCATATGATCTCAGCTATGTAGTTGAAAAGGTGTATGCATCAGGGATGTCAATTGTTTGTTGTCACAATGAATGATATAGATGAGGATGAGAGTCGGGAGGTTTCCCTTGACAGTCATCCTATTCTCTGAGAGTTTGTAGATCTATTTTTTAACCAGATTCATGGCATGCCACCTAAGTGTAATATTGATTTTTGGATTGATCTTGTACTTGGAGCTTCACCTATTTCTAAGGCACCTTATCGAATGACCACTTAGGAGTTGAGTGAGCTTTAGTTGTAGTTGGAGGATTTGTTGGCTAAGGGGTTTGTTTATCCTAGTGTTTCCCCATGGGGAGCACCAGTTATTTTTGTGTAGAAGGATGGATCCCTTTTTGTTGTGCATTAATTATCAGTAGTTGAATAAGGTGATGGTGAAGAACCAATATCCTTTTCCAAGGATAGATTATCTTTTTAATCAAATCAGAGGAGTGAAGGTATTTTCAAAGATTGATCTTAAGTCAAGGTATCATAAACTTTGCATTCATGACCATGGCATTTATCAAATAATTTTTTGTACCTGTTATGGACACTATGAGTTCACAATTTTTCCATTTGGTTTGACTAATGCTCCATCGATTTTCATGAGTTTGATGAATGGGGTGTTCCACAAGTACCTTGACTGGTTTGTTCTAGCGTTTCTTGATGATATTTTGATTTATTCAAGAACTATGGAGGAACATGAAGAGCACTTGCGTCAAGTGTTGCAGTATCTTCGTGATAATCAGTTGTATGCCAATTTAGCTGTGTGATTTTTTGAGATAAAAGTGAAGTATCTATGGCATGTTATCTCTAGTGAGGGTATCATATTGGATCCCTCTAAGATTTAGGCTAATATGGAGTGGCCAGCACTGACTAATGTATTAGAGGTTCGCAGTTTCGTGGGTTTGGATGGATATTATAGATGCTTTGTGAAGGATTTTTTTAGGATATCTCATCCTATTACTTCTCTTCAAAGGAAAAGGAATAAGTTCAAGTAGATGGAGCAATGTGAGAAGGCATTTTAGACTCTTAAGGAACATTTGACCAACACTCCTATTTTGGCAATTCCTGATCCAACGGGTGATTTTGTGGTTTGTACCAATGCTTTTGTTGGTTGTTCCAACTAATCTACTAGAAAATATTAAGAATGAACCTATTTCTATCCATAAATAACTGGACTAAATGGCCAACGAACAAGGCTTTTGAAGCCTTTTGCACTTTAGGCTCTGCAGGACCAAGGTGGATATACCTATATTCGCACCACTTTCAGATATTTTACTATGACAAACATTGATGCTACAACAGATACACTTCATACAATATGGTGTGGGTCCTAATATGAATGCATTCTTGATTAATACATCCATCTTACTCTTTATTAAGCACTGGTATGAAATGGAGAGAAAAGAAAAACAAACAACAAACAACAAAGGAAATAAAAGAAATGATTTTCAGATTTTAACATGTGGTTCCCTCCAAGACTTTGCACAAGAATAGAATCTTAACCAACTTTTTATCCACTTACAGATTCACACATGAAGTACTCATTTATGATAATAGAATAAACACAAACCAGTAGTCTTCAAACCATTACTGCATTACAATAATGAGACCTCTATTGAACATACTAGTAACATTCTTATTGATCCTAAAAATATTAAAATAATCTATAGTATTTGCTTGAAAGAAAACTTTAACATTCTCCTTGAGCATGGGCCTCCAAACCAAACACTTATCACATCAAATGTGTAGCAAAAACCATAGAAATCCTTGGTTTTTCTAATTAAAAAGAAAACTAAATATGTCCAGGAGACATCACAGCATGTTAAAGCATTTATGCTTCACACTAGTTTGCTTGTTGTCATCAAAAATCTGATTACAACTCTCTAATACTGAAATTTTAAAGAGAACTGTCCTAAACTACCTTGCACAAAAACATTCACAATGCTCAACTTGGAGCCAAATCTGGAACCTTCTCAAAAATGAGAAGAGAAGAAAATAAAAAATGCAAAACAGAAACCCTAAAAGAGATTCTAGAATGACACTTTGCTTCATCTCTCTAAATCTACACTTTTCTCCTCCTTCTTTGTCTTTCATCTACATTCTTGAACCTTTTGGTGACATTTATGTACCTCAAAAAAATTCCAGCACCTCCACACATGTCTTTTCTCATGCCTACACATTAAAATTTGACTTGTTTCAGCTCACACACTTCTCTTGATCATGTATTGTGCTTTTGTCTAGAAATTTCCTCTTTTGTATTCCTTTTGTCTCTACCTATAGTCCACATTTTCTCTGTGACTAGAAATAGAAATTTTCCATTTATGTAGTGGCTAGAAATGTTTTGTCACTTCCTGTATATGCTTCCTCTGACTTTATGATATGCTCTCATTCTTTTGTCATAACAAATGCTTTTGTTTTCATTCTCCAATTATTTCAATTTGACTTGCAGTCAAAAATATTTGAATCCCTGCATATTGACTCGTGCAACCCTTTAAACATTAACATCCATTGTTGAAATTTTCACCCTTCATCTCATTTAAATCTATGCCAACATATATTACTCAGGTGAAAATAAAACATTTTTAATGTATTTTCCCCCTTGTGGACGAAATAAATATTTTGGTAATATATAATTTTTGTTTAGCTCTACCCCTTTCCCTGCACACACACAACACTTCCTAGTAAAAAAAATCTACCATTTTCATTCACTCATAGGAAAAGAAAATTAAATGTGTTTTGGTTAAAGAAAAAAATTCTGGTAAAATCATCCATATGCATAAAATTTTGGCATTTCGATCTACACATTTTTCTACAACATTCATTTACCCTTGAGGGTAAAATGACCCCCTTATGTGCTCACCATTCAAAGATATTCACATCTCTTTACCACCTAAAATCTTTACTATTGAAATGTTGTTGTGCATAATTTTAATTTCAGTATAATATTCTTTACCTATCCTCCAACCAAGCTTTCCTTCTTTCCCCCTTTTCCATTTGGTTAAACATTTCTACCCAATGAAAAAGTTCACTTTAATATTCCTCAATTTCCTTCTCAAACACTTATGTAGAGTACCCTAGTTTTAGCCAAAATGATATACATGTTGTAGCCCTAACAATAATAACTATAGCATCCAATATTGAAAACAATAATCCCACCTCCAAGCTACATTGCAACCTTAAAACCCACATGTCATCATGTTGATTAAGCAATCCCTTATCACATTAAATTGAAACCATAGAATCAATTTTAGCATGCCTTCTTATTTCAGCATTCATTAGATAGTATTTCTTTGAGGCATCCATCTACGCTTCCACATTCGTATCTCATATCTACTGGGGTGTACCAACTACAACACCTTGCATAGTTTTTTTTTATACACCTTGATGGGCGTCCATGCCATTTTCCATAGCTCAAGACCTATTTTGCTACAGCCAAGGTGATAGAAGAAATCTTCACAATCTTAATGCCTTTCTAAATGTCTATGTCCTTCTCTAAAGCTCCCATTTTGGCAAAGGCTAGGAGAGCACTAGAAGAGCTTGTCAAATATGACTCTATACCTGCCAGGATTTTCTTCATAAAATATACCAAATATTACTGTTAACATTATTTCAGGGTTGTCAGTAGGCGGCATTTTAATCGGGTGGCACCCCTTTCTTTTGACTTCCCAGCTGCGCTCACTGTATAGGCCAGGTGTCTTTTCAGCATTGTTCCTGATGACCTGCTTTTTCTGTTTGAGGTTAGGGGCAACGTGAATTTTCCAAATGGCTCGGGTTTTGATGACTATGCATCTTGTTGGACCTCACTCTACATCGTACGAAGATAGGGACACATGGCGCCTTTGCGCTGCCCATCCTATTTCTATTTAGATGCTCCTTTTCAGATGTCCTCAGAGCTGTCGCGTGTTACCTATGGTGATCTATCTCTCGGGCTGTGATTCACGTCAAAATATTTTCTGTTCGAGTAGGTATGGAGATGGTACGACAAGGTGGAGGCAACAACCTCGGAAGCCATTTTGCTGGGTGTGTTCCAGCAGGATGCCACGATGGTTTTTCTGCTCAAAAGCAATTGCGGAAGGATGGTAGATGCTTTGGACTGTTAGTCGAGTCAAAGGCTCTATTTATGCGGATTTCTTTCCTATTTTAGGGGTTCAGAACTTTTATGAAAAATAACAATTAAGTATTCTAGATAGCATTTAAGCCTTTTAGCTATTATTGTTTTCTGAGGAAAGGATAATCAAATTGTGCCTACGGCCTCTGTGATATCTATTTTAAGTATGTTGTAATAGTTTTTTGTGCATTCTTATAATTCTAATGACTTTGGAGATATATGTCTAATACTATGTCGATTAAACTATGTTTTGCACTTGTTATCTAGTGGATGTCTGATGTATGTTTCTTTATTTTAAAAGGAATCTTGGTTGTGTCTTGTTTATGGTTCTGTTCAGATATAAAGATTGTTGAATGGGCTTTAAAACCAGATGTTTCTAGGTTCTATATGTTGTTTATGTCTTTCCCAAAATGCTCTGGTGCATTGCCTAAATAGTCTAGATCATTTTACTGTAAGTTTCTTCTTTCCCTTTTCCCCTCAATCACAAGAGTTGGCTTCTTAAATCTGGAGGTCATTGAGTGATTTCAGCGTAATAGGTCCCCTATAATTGAATTTCCCATAAAGTTGTTTGTTTCAAAAGTAAAATTTAGAGTCAACAGTTCTTTTTCCAGCACGCCCGATGGGATGATAATTTTGAAAAGCCTAAGCTAGTTTATGAGTCATAGGTCTGTTACTAGGAGTAAAACAACCCTAAATCCCAGTCTACTCCTGCCACCCCTAGTAAACGTCCGTTTGGCTACAGCTTCTTCTTCCCAAAGCTTTCCTACCTTTCCTGCAGCCACCCTTATAGCAATGGCACATGTTTGTCCTATAAATTTTGTGACATGGAATAACGAAAGCCCTCTCATTCCCCCCACTCCACCTGTTGTATGGGTACCAATTCCCTCTGTCGCGCTCAAAGTTGTCCCAAAATTTACGGGGGAATGTCACAAAACCCTCAGGGAACACCTACAAGACATAGCCAATGTCTACACCATGCATGGTATGACTAAGAAACATGTAGCCTTGAGACTACTCGTGGCCTCTTTCAAAGGAAGAGCTTTAGATTGCTATAGATCCCTGGGTCTGAATACTATAGTGGATTGGGACCAGCTAGGCGATTGTTTCTTCCAGAGGTTCTCTGACAAAGTTGATAGATCATCGTTGATGCACCAGTTAATTACAATAAAGAGAGCCCCTCGGGAAGCACTAGCAGAATTCAATTTAAGATTCCAGAGGACTTGGCAAAGAATACCTTCGTCTGCCCGCTTCCCTGTGGATATGGCATTCATCTTTTACTTGAAGGCTTTCAATTCTGACATATCAATAATGATCCACTCGCTAGGAGGCAATACCCTCCCGCAAGCTTTTGAGATAGCGGTCCAAGTAGAGAATAACCTAATCGATGCAAGGAAGCTCACGCCATGCCCTCTCATGTCAGTCTTTCCCAAGCTATCTAACCAAGCCTCTAAAGAAGCCGCGCCTAGAACATCTGCTCCTCAATCCATGTATATGTACCCTGACCCCCAGCAAGCATATGCCCCTCCGTAGTCATCTTTGGCCATGGAAGTCAACGACATGAAGAATTTGTTGAGAACCTTCTCCAATGAAATTGTCAATCTAAAAAGGGCCTAGATCTCACCCACTAGACCCCCTTTCCAACAAACTTTCTAAAGGAAAAGACCCTCTTACCAGCAGAACCAATATGCAAACAACCATGCTGATAAATTCATGCAACCAAATGGTCAAACAATCCCGATCCCCAATCCTTTGCAGACCGTTTACCCCAGCACCATTAAGGAGTTGATAGTGGGGCAAAATAATCTAGCGGACGATACTAACTCTTGGTGTTTTCCATGCAATAATTCTCACGCTCCCAAAAATTGTCCGAGAGGTAATTTGCAGCAAAAATTTTTAGAGCAATGGAGCTTACGCATGACACCAGATGAGTCAGCCTATGCGTCTCCCGACATGGATAACGCATCTCTCATTACCCAAATGTAGGGTATGTTGATGTAACAAGAGGTAGAGATAGCTCCACACCATGCACTATTCTCTTGGATGGAGGACGAAGATGTCATACTCACCAATGGCACAACTAACTCAAGGGAAGGGGCCCCCCTCATGCAATCAGATTATACCGCCAAAATAGGAGGCTACTTGTTCTTAGACTGGTCCCACCTTATCCTCTACACTCAGTGCGGTGCCAAACTCAAAATCCTTTCAGAACCCCTTCATGTTGAACACGTAGTAGATCAGGGCATGCTCAATTTTGAACCCACTCATACTTCCATCTCAAATGAAGAAAGGAAAACCATAGAGCTTTTGGAGGATGAAGAAGTGACTAGGGACATTCCACCCGATCAAGAGATTTTCTTAAATGAATTCATAGACTCTGATCCATACTCCAACTACCATGCCACTGGCCTAGGTACTTACTACATCTTTGACAAAAACCAGGTCATCCCTAAACTTATCAAGGAACCATCCTCCGAAGAGGAGTTGTCCTCCGCACTCTGGACCCTACACTTTGATGGTGTGAGATGCAAAGTAGGTTCAAGAACTGGGATTTGCCTCACTTCACCATTAGGTGAACGGACTATGAAGTCTTTTCATCTACAATTCGCATGCTCGAACAATGAAGTAGAGTATGAAGGACTGATCTAGGGTTTGAGCTTGGCGGAGAGGATGGGTATCAAAAAATTGAAAGTTCTGGGTGATTCTAAGCTGGTGGTGCACCAAGTCCGAGGAATCTCTAGCGCCAAACACGTCTGCATGATATCCTACTATCACAAAACATGGGATCTGATTAAAAGCTTTGATGCTTTCAATATCTAGAGAGTTCCTCGAAAAGAAAATATTGCGACTGACCAAATGGCCACCATTGGATCACAATTTGACCCTATGGCAGACCTGCTCGCCAATTCCCAAATAGTTTGTGTGGTTGTTCGACCAGCTATTCTTGATAACAACACTCATTGGCAAGTCTTCTAAAGTGATGAGAAGATTGCCATGTTCATTCAAAACTCAGGGGACTTCGCAGATCAGCTGCAACCTAAGGTGAAAGAGGCTTATCGAAACCAAATCATCCAGTTGAGATCCAACAACCTTCCTAACGGGTTGATCACCTTGGAAAATTTGTTCGATCATGATGACACCAAAAATGATAAGCAAAAGCTTACAACCAATAAAGGAGACTATACCAAAATGTTGGTAGGAGGTGGAAGGATGCTCAAGGTCGGGAAGGAGGTTCCTCCAGAAGACAAACAAAGATTGACTCGATATTGTGATGAATATATGGGTGTACTAGCATGGTCCTATAAATATTTAAAAGGTTACAATCCCAACATCATTCAGCACACCATCGAGCTTATTGATGGAGCCAAACCGGTCCGACAAAAGTAGAGACCGGTCAATCCGAAGATTGAATCCCTCATGGCCCAAGAGCTGAAAAAGATGATAGAATCCAGAATCATCTACCCCATCAAGCACAACACCTGGGTATCCAACCTAGTACGAGTCAGGAAAAATAACGGAGACATCTGGCTTTGCGTGGACTTCAGAGACTTAAACCAGGCATCTTTAAAAGATCGCTACCCTTTTCCATCAATGGAACAATTTCTAAGCATGGTGGTGGGATCAAAGATATTCTCAATGCTAGATGGTTTCTCGATTTACAATCAATTCTTAGTGAAGCCAGAGGATCAACACAAGATGACTTTCATATCCAAATGGGGAACATTTGCCTACAAAAAAATGCCTTTTGGGTTGTCAAATACCGGCGCAACTTTTCAAAGAGCTATGGACTTGGCATTCAAGGAGCTCATCAACAAGTTCATCCTCATATATTTGGATGACTTAACGGTGTTTTCAAAGCACAGAGAAAATCATTTCAATCATATCAAGGTAGAGTTCCAAAATTGTCTAGAGTTTGGGATGTCTTTAAACCCCAAAAAATGTATCTTCAAAGTCCCTCAAGGGAAACTACTAGGACATATAGTGTCCAAGGAAGGGGTCTCCATCAACCTTGACCGAGTTAAAGCAATAAAAGAGCTTCCCCTCCCTGTCAATAAAAAGGGGGTCCAGTCTTTCCTAGGAGAGATTAACTTTGTCAGCCACTTTATTTCTGATTTTGTGGGGATGGTAAGGCCTATCACCTTGATGCTCAAGAAGGAAATGCATTTCAAATGGACTCTCGAAGCTAAGGAAGCTTTTGAGAAGATCAAAAAGGCTATTTGTTTAGCCCCCATTCTATCCAACCTGGATATGTCTAAAGACTTCATAATGTATGTTCTCTGGTCACTATAGCATTGCTATGGTCCTGACCCAGAAAGACGCAGAAAATGGGAGTGAGCACTCTATAGCCTTTCATTCAAAGACCCTGAAGGAATATCATGTGAAGTATAATTTAGTTGAAAAATAATCTTTGGTCGTGGTCAAGGGCCTCAAAAAATTCAAGCACTTCATCACCTGCAATAAGACTACAGTGTGTGTTGCTCATCCAGCAGTCAGAGAATACATCATGGAAGGTGAAATCGTTGAGAAAAGGGCAAACTGGATCACTAAAATCCTAGAGTATGATATTGACATCAGGCCCACCAAAATAATTTGTGGCAAAGGCTTGTGCGAATATATAGCTCAAGAGTGCCAACCCTGAGAAATGAAGACGACCATAGAAGGAGTTGTGATGGTTACCTCTGAGCCATCAGAGACATGCTGGATGGAGACCTGAAAACACTTCATGAAGATGGGGAGCTTCCTCGAAGGTCTTCTAGAGGTCTTCCCCCTAAAAATAAGAGACTATATAGGCTTCAGAATAGAAGTTTCCGCTTGGTGGATGATATACTTTTCAAAAGAAATTTTGATGGAGTCCTACTCCGTTGTGTGAGCCAATGCCAGACTGGTAAGATCTTATAGGAGTTTCACTACGACTCGTTAGGAGGTCACTTTTCAGCACAAACGACCATCATCAAGATCACTCATGTCAGATATTTTTGGCCCTCCATGTTCAAAGATGTGCACACCTTGGTGAGGGAGTGCAAAGAATGCTAGTATTACACTGGCAGGTGTAAAAAGGCGGCAATGCCACTCAGACCCATAATGGTGGAGGAACCCTTTGCTCAATGGGGACTCAACTTTATAGGGATGATCAATCCTTCGAGCTCAGCCAGACATAAGTGGATCCTAACCGCTAGCGACTACTTCACCAGATGGTCAGAAGTTGTTCCCTTAAAGAATTCATCAAAGACCAAGGTGTTGACATTCCTAGAGGACCTAGTGTGTCGATATGGTCTGCCAAAGACCATAATATCGGATAACACACATGCATTTGTGGGTTCACAAATCACCCAATTTTCCCTCAGCAAAGGTATTTACCTAAAAACCTCCTCTAACTACTATCCGCAAGTAAATGGGCTCGTCGAGTCCACTAATAAAAATCTTATTAAACTCATTAATAGGATAGGCTTGGAGTACAAGAGGGAGTGGCACCACCACTTGAGGAGTGCGTTATGGGCTGACCAAATAATGCCCAAGCAAGTCTTGAAGAACTCCTCACACAAGCTGGTCTATGGTAAGGATGCACTTTTTCCCATTTCCTTAGAGATCTCAGCCTTGCAGTTACTCAAGTCCATCGAAGTAGCAGAAAACAATCCTATGGACATAAGATTGGTGGAGATTATGGAACTAGAAGAGGTTAGAGAAGTAGCTTTCGCATCTCTCTTGAACCATCAGCAAACTATCAAGAGGTGGTTCGAAAGCAAAAAGAGTTCTGACCCGGGATTCAAACAAGGTGACCTTGTGTTAAAGTATAATGAAAGAACGGCCAAGCCCGGTCAGCATGCTAAGCTCAATGGATTATGGGAGGGACCTTTCCGCATCATAAGTTGTAAAGGTTTCAATTTGTTTGACCTCAAGGATATGCAAGGGGACTCTCTCTAGATCCCTGTCAATGGTTTCTATCTTAAACCTTTTCACTAGCAGTTTCTCTCTAAATGTATATAATGTAAATAATGCTTTTGTGTGCTTTATTTAATTATTCCCAGTCATATTCCCAAGTAGGCAAAATGAAATCACAAGATATGCCATAATTAAACAAGAGAAAAGAAAAATCATTATATTATGGGTGTTTTATTATTATAAAATTCATAGACAGACCCCTGGCCTTCCTTTTTTTAAAAGTTGCAAGATGAAGCCCTCAGCGACAAACCACCATTTTCTCAAAGACTCTCTCCATCTTCATCTTCCTCCATCTAAAAGTCAAGGTCTCCACTATCATCTGACGTATCCTCTCCCTCTAACCACTCATAGTTAGAAGCACCACCAGGCACCCCACCCATGGAGATAACAACCAGATTTGGTTGAATGTGTGGTGTTAAGGCCTGAGGGAAAATGTAATCCCAAAAATCAGAGTACCATTCGGTACCATCCAGAGCAGGAATTATCAGATGGACATGGAGGAGGAACTTCGCAGTGAGCTCTGCTTGAAAATGGTTGTCTAATAGCGTTGTCATCCTTAGACCACTGATAAGCGGGTGCCAAGTCACCTCCTCAATGGAAGTAATAAAGCACCTCAGATCCAACGCTAGAGGAAGGCCCCTGAAAGGGACGTAGTATGCCACCACATCTTCCAGCCCTCCCAGGTGTCTTGGGAGAAGGGTGCCTTGGTAAGCACGAGGTCAATAGCCCAGCCAATCTGGAATCCAGTAGTGAAGCGATAAAACATGAACAAATGTTTGTGTTCATGCGGTATTGGTCCATGTTATCTATAAAATCCTCGCCAAGCACCCATTTGATAGCAGCAACAATCAAGGGATTCTTTCACCTTATCATCATCTACAGCCTTCGATCAGAAATGTTCCCAAGGAAAGCGACTTGAGCTTTGCTGCTAACAAGTCTAACAGGAGTGTCCATATCCTAAAGGAACTTTGTCATCAAAGTAGAACCTGCACAAAAGAATGTTTGAAAAGACATATTTATAATAGATTCTCAACTCAGGATGACAAGTGACAAATACGCTAATGCTCTCGATTTTCAATGCTCCTATCATGTTTCATTAATTCGCACGATAGAGAAAGGTCTGATTCAAAATTGGCAATGTCCTGCCTGGTACCTCGAAGAAAGAGGTGATGTAAATAGATGCCACGTGTATGTGTAGGTACATCGTGTTTTAAAACATAACTCCTGCAGGACTGTCTTATCTTGTGCGAAGCCCACTGGCTGTCGATTTTCTTGGTAAAAGAGGAGATCCATCTGGGCGAGATTTTTGTCTCAAGTGGCTTTAATTAATAGCGGGCTAAATAAGTTTCCTTTGGGAATCATGAATGGCGGTGCTTGTCCTTTTTAGGGTTAATTGCAACTGCAAAATGAGTTGGCATGCGTGTAAATGGACGTTTGCTTTTAAGTGTCCCCTGTCACAAAAATATAGGTGCACAGAGCATTAAAGGAAGTGGGTCACCCGATGATCATCTTATTGCTCTTTCTATAACCTAAGTGTCCATTTTCTTTTGAAGGGTTGACAGAGAAAAGCCCTCTTGCAGAAAATGGAAGCCGAGACTTCTTCCTCAGGTGCTACTCAAGGGAAACTATGGGTCAATGTTTTCGAAGAGCTCTCCTATTCTTCCCACGCCATACCACCTAGGGCGGATTATCCAAAAACCAAGGTCAGGCCAAAGACAGTTACCCGCAATACGTCCGCTATAATTAATTCTTTTGAAAATGTTTCCGAGCCCGAGCTCTGCAAACAACTCAAAAGATTTAGGGAGGTTGCAGGAAGTAGAATGTTGCATCATAGAGCGGAGCCACAATCCATGGCTACTCAATTTTGCAGCAGTGGCACACCCCAATTTGTAGTCCCTATGGTTCCTTACTATCTGGATTTTGCCACCACGTGTGCCTATGGGTTCGACCCCATTTCCTAATCGTTTAGCGGCTCATCCTTAAGAGTAGTGTTCTCCTTGGAATCCATAAGGGTTATGATGTGTTGTCCCATTTTTGAGGGAATAGAGGTGTTCTCTGAGAATACTATGGAAGAATTTTGGAACATCAAAAGGGATGCCTTATCGTTTTGCTAGAGTGTCCTTAATCGGAGTCTATCCTTCGGGCTTCTGAGTCTCCCTTTATGCTTCAGTGACCTGAAGCATGATGAACTCAAAGATATCTCGTCTACTATTGCATGGCTATGTGATCATGAGAATGACCAAGAAATCGCGGTCATTATGATGGGTTTCCTTTTCAAATGTCATAAACAAAGGGAGTCTTTTCATTTTGATTTCTTTGTTTTCATATCCAGGGCCATGATAAGGCAGCTATCAGAATTTCAGCAGTTGAGGTGGTTCAAATTCACCTTGATCTTGGTCCATCTGTTCTTGCACCAGAATGAGGCCTTCTTCAACCAACACATGTGGTTGGCTATCTGCGATGAGTTAGGGAACCAGATGTTGGTGTCATCTTGGACACCCATTCTACTAGCTTCTTACGATGCATATCGATTTTCCAACTATTTCTTAACACCCATCCTTAGGGATTTTGGTTCAATCCCTAATGAACCGCTTGCCCGCTTCTCTCAGATTCAAATGAACTAGATGTGTAATGAGCGCCCCCCTGTGACTGGTTCATAGGTAGTGATTTCTCTTTCGTCTGGATGCATGGTTTCTCTGAGGAACCATTCCTCTTACCTACTTATGTGACTGAGAGAACCCTTGCTCTGGAAATTGCGCAGCAATTAGTAAGAATCGAGAGAGCCATCACGGCGGGAAAGCATGACACCTCCATCACTGAAGACCACAAGGCAATTGGTCCCATTAGTCTAGTCCAGAGAAACAAGAATGAGGAAGTCCTGACATCCAAGCTGGTGCAACTCAGCCTAGTGGTGATTGATGATTATTGGAGTTACGACCCAGATGGGTGTCTTAGCAAAAGGAAGAATGCAGTGAAACATGAGCCTTCGAGCTCATGGGAAGGTCACACAAATCCATAGGTGAATGACCCAAGTTTGTATGTGGGTCTCAATGATTTTCCCATCCTAAAGTGGCCCTCATGGTTGAGCTTCTACACAGCCATGCAGAAGTATAACCCAACAAAGCCCATTTCCTAGGAAATGCTAGAAGCCATGATTGTAGATTCCTGGCCTAGAAAGAAGAGGGAGGATTTTTGGATCTACCGGCAAGAAGTATGTCAGCTTAGGGCTAGCATCAAGAATGCCCCTTTCAACAAATGTTTCAAGCTAGAATGGCGTGAGCACAATAAATCTGATGAAGAGACAAGTGATATTTCCCCACGTGGGTACTCATCTCCCGAGGTGGCCCAGCAGCAAGACATAGAGGTTATAAGTATCAAAGAGCCAGATCTTGAGCCCCATATTATTCTTCCTCTCGCTAGTTCCGCTCGCAAGCCTTGTTCTCAGGCTGGCAAGAGACAAGCAGAGAAATAGGCGCATGACTTCCCTCCTAGTAAAAGGCAGTATCTGAGTTCCACAAAGAAGATTTCATCTCCTCAAGCCACGGGGTTTCCCTTAGATCCTCAACGGTTGGTGACTTCCATGGTTTAGGTACGCCCTTCTTTGCCTTTTCCTTCTACTCAGGTTGTTTCTTCTGATGCCCCTCTTGTTGCAATGCAAACCTAGATTCCTACCGCCCTTACACTAGCACCCGTCGGAACACCAGTTGATCCCCAAGAAGCATTTCCACAGGCCTCTATTCCATTCCCAGCCTCTATTTTCATCCCTGTAGCATTTTCCTCTCAGATGTCTGAAGCAGCCACCATCTCGCGTAGGCTTGGTTTTGGAGAGTCCACTCCTCCCCAGAATATTAGAGTAGTGTCCGTTGATCCGTTCCCCTAAGGAGCCTCTCCCTTCATCCCATTATTTTCTCCAGCCACGCTTACACAACCTATCTAGGATGCTTTTGGTGGCCCCATTTCCCAGTTTCCCTTTGCGGTGCCCCCTGGCGCAGCTTTTGCAAGCCAGGTTATTGCCAACCCAGATGATTTCCAACAATAGGTTTCTTATTCCAAGACCACATGTATTGGCAGGATTGGCAAACGGAAAGAAATGGAAGGTACTAGGCCAGCCCGTCCACACCTACAAACGCATTTCAACAAGGAAAAAGATTGTCTTTTCTTTGCAAATATGTTCCCCAAGGTTGATAAGCTGGAAGCCCAAATGAGACCCAACGATTACACTCTACACTTTATTGGCATCAACCTCCTAAATGCTACAGTGTACGACAAGGTTGAAATGATGGAGGAAACTTTGAAGGCCATGTCTTCGGACTTCATCAAAAAGAGTCCTCATATGGAGAAGCCTCAAATGGAGAATGTGAACCTCTGAGAATCTCTGGCCTAGTAGAGAAAAGAAGATAAATCTTGGAATTTCGAGATCAATCACCTACAAGGATTGCTGACATAGGCTAATTCGGAGAAAGGAAAGCTGTAGGGCACCCTTAATAATGTGAGTTCTCAATTGAAGGGCAAGGACACAATGAGAAATGTAGCTTTGAAGGAACTGCAGGAAATGGACCAAGAGATCTAGCAGCTAAAGGCCACTTCTAGAGATGCCACCCAAGTGCAAGCATAATTGCATGAGGAGATTTGTCTAAAAGAAGAGTACGCATAGCAACTAAGCGATGCACAGGTCATGCTATCGAAGGAGAAAGTGAGATTTGAAATAGAGTTGCATGAAAAAGACAATGGCATAGAGCGAGTCGAGAGAAAATTTCTAGATGCAGAGGTTTTGCTACAGCAGGGGCAAGATCGTATATCGTAACTCCAACAGACTGTGCGGGATGGAAGTGTCAGGATCCTCACTCTGGAAAGCCAAGTGATCATCGAGCAAGATAGGTGCAGGGAGCTACAACATGAAATAATGACAAAGAGTGAGGAAGTCTCACGATTGCTAAGTATTTCTCCCCCCGTGCAGGTTTCTCAAGACTTTTCTCCGATCATGTTGGAATTGTATGCTTCCCATTGGGAAAGAATTAAGTAGTGCAGCCCCTCGTTGTAGCTCGTGTTGAGGTTCATCAGATAAGCACAATGCCTCTACGTCGAGGTGGGAGCCCTCATCAATGATTCTATGGTCGTCATTGGTCCCAAGATCCTCGTGGCTCAAGACCTAATCCAAATGTTGTATGCGGCCCAAGATGAAGAGTTGAGAGTGAAGGGAATAGAAGACCGCCGACAATTTATCAAGAAAACTAATGCTTTCATCAACCACCATAGAGTGATCATGCATATATCAGTGATGTTGGAGCCATTGTAGATCTCCATCATGGACATCAAGCAGTGTGTAGAGAGGTTTGTTTCGTTAGGCCTACCTTCTCCTTTCCCCGCGAATGGTTCTGTGTTGGAAGTTGAGAGAATTTTAGAGCAAATCAAGCAATCACAGTAGGATAGAACTTTCCTCTAGTGCCTAAACAATCCCATCTCTATGGAAGAGGTTGAGCATCTCCTACACCCCCTCGCCCATCTCTACATGCTTCCAAAACTGGTCCATGATGAACCGGTAGGCTTGCCATTCGATGAGATAATCTGTCTAGATCGGCATTACCAGAGTCTCGAAGCACAAACACTGCCCTCCAAGGAAGAATGGACTCCATTGCAGCAGGTCTTTGATCTGCTCCGACCTATTCTGACATGAAGTCTAGTCTCTGAACCAGCATTTTTGGGTTCTAGCATTCCGTAGGCAGAATGCCCCCTTTTAGTCGCCAAGAAATGTTAACATTATTTTGGGGTTGTCCATAGGCGGCATTTTAATCGGGTGGCACCCCTTTCTTTTGACTTCCCAGTTGTGCTCACCGTACAGGATAGGTGTCTTTTCGACATTGTTCCTATTGGCCTAATTTTTCTGTTTGAGGTTAGGGGCAACGCGAATTTGCCAAATGGCTCGAGTTTTGATGACTGTGCATCCTGTTGGACCTCACTCTGCATCATGTGAAGATAGGGACACATGGTGCCTTCGCACTGCCAGTCCTATTTCTATTTAGATGCTCCTTTTTGGATGTCCTCGAAGCTACCATGTGTTACCCATGGTGACTTGTCTCTCTGGCTGTGATTCACGTCAAAATATTTTCTGATTGGGAAGGTATGGAGATGATACAACAAGGTGGAGGCAATAACCTCGAAAGTAGTTTTGCTGGGTGTGTTCCTACAGGATGCCACAATGGTTTTTTCTACTTAGAAGCAATTGCGGGAGGATGGCAGATGCTTTGGACTGTTAGCCGAACCAGGGGCTCTATTTATGCACTTTTCTTTCCTGTTTTAGGGGTTCAAAACTTTTATGAAAAAGAACAATTAAGTATTCTAGATAGCATTTAAGCCTTTTCGTTATTGTTTTCTAAGGAAAGGATAATCAAATTGTGCCCACGGCCTTTGTGATATTTGTTTTTAGTATGTTGTAATAGTTTTATGTGCATTCTTATAATTATGATGACTTTGGAGATATATGTCTAATACTCTGTCGATTAAACTATGTTTTGCACTTGTTATCTGGTGGATGCGTGATGTATGTTTCTTTATGTTAAAAGGAATCTTGGTTGTGTCTTGTTTATGGTTATGTTCTGATATATAGATTGTTAAATGGGCTTTAAAACTGGATGTTTCTAGGTTTTACATGTTGTTTATGTGTTTCCCAAAATGCTCTGGTGTATCGCCTAAATAGTCTAGATCATTTGTCTTTAAGTTTCTTCTTTCCCTTTTCCCCCCAATCACAAGGAAGAGTCGGCTTCTTAAATCCAGAGGTCATTCAGTGATTTCAGCGCAATAGGTCCCCCATCACTGAATTTCCCATAAGGCGATTTGTTTCGAAAGTAAAATTTAGAGTCAACAATTACATAAAGTATGCCTCTCAATGTTGCACAAAAATATCCTAGGAGCTACAAATTAATGGTGAGAATCATAGGGAAGAGAAGCCAACATCATTACAAACCCTAAAATTTGTGTCTCCACGTCCACTTTTCCCTAGGTTCTTATTTTCCCCACGTTCATCTTTTTCCTCAGACAAGTGTATATCTCACTGCCCTATGCTCATCTTTGTTTGATCTAACTCACCACGTGAGTTGACGAGGAAGCACGTACCTTCACTCCCGCTAGCCCACACCCCATTTTCTTTCATTGTGAAATTATTTTAGGGTGAAGGGGAGAGCTACTCGCCTACCCCGCTATCCTACGACTCCCATCTTGTCGTTGCATGCTTCATGTGGGGTGAAAAAATAAAGAAACTTCAAGCTTTTTAAATGCTTGAGGGGACTTTATAAAGTCTCATTTTATTCACCTCTTATATTTCTCATAGGCCCACCAAGAAAATACACCAACACATTCAAAAGTCAATTTATATCAAGATGATAAACAATTTTAACATTGTCATCAACCATAGATATTGTCAAATATGTTAAATCACCCAAAATGCTTTAGATAACCTGGCCCACTTTCATCTTCCCCTTTGGATATATAATAATATTATTTAAATCCAATATGATTTAAATAGTATATATTTTTCTTGAATTATCTCCATTTGATCTTGTAGGATGGACCTCATTTTTATTTAAACCAATAATGATTTAAATAAATATCTCTTTAAATTAGCACCAATCTGTCTCACTAGGTCACAACTTTAGTCAGGTCCTGGGCAGGCTCGGCTTAAAAAAAATAGTTTTTTGACAACCGACCTATGAATAGGATCTAAAGCATCAATTAGATGCATTCCAGACTTTGAAAACTCGAGTGGGTGTTCATTAGATTTAACGTTTGACACTTATGGGCTCTAGTCAAAACAACCTGAGTAGCCTCTAGAACTAGCTTTAAAAAGTGATCAAATCACCTCCTTAAGCCTTAAAAACTTGCATACTTGCAAAATGTAATATGAGGAATCCACAATGCCAAGCCATAGCTCATGAAAATACCTAAGGCAAAATATTTTAATGTCTAAAGTTGTCTACTCAAATTTTTTTGAAAAAGGCACTTTTCCAACCATTCTGAAATCTGTACAAACACTAAATTGAAAAAATATCAAACCTCAATTTCAGGGGCTGACACTTGGCAAACTAATACATCTAGATATCATAAGAATGTTTGCAAGAGGTTTATCTTAATTTGATCACATGTGCAAAATATTAGCCCCCAAACTTGCCTTCTCTGAAAATTCTAGGAATGTTGATTTCTAAACCCTAAAAAAATCCATTTGGAATTGGCCTCAAAAAATATCAAATGAGGTCCTGGGGCACCATAAACTAGAAAAGTTGTAGGAAATTATATAGATAATCACTATGAACTTACACCTTTGCATGCAGGTCATTAAGTTGCTTAACAAAAATTCAAACTTTGGGCTACTTTTGAAGATTTTCCAATATCTAATTTGCAAATCTGAACAATTTGCAAATGGATTTGACTTGGAAAACTCATCAAATGGATTCATGGGGCTATCCCAACTAAAATGGGGCTTCATTAAGATTCATAAAATCACCAAAAAATGTTGGTTTGACATGACATTGAACTGGTGACAAAATAAAAACTCTCAAAGATGGCCTACTCAAAAAGGTTAATCAATTGCAATTAGCAAACCTACCTATGGACCTCCAAACAAGGGCATAAAAAACCCATCAAAAATGATCATGGGAAGCTAAAAACTAACATATGCTATCTCTGATAAGTGCTCAACACTTCCCCAAAGTTATTTTTCATGACAATCCAGGTGTGAAAATATAGGCTCTCAAGGTGAGTTACTTGGGTTGATTCTACAGGAGCACCTGAGTGTCATGAGAAAAAAATTTAGCATTGGCCCTCAAACTTTGGCAAAATTTTTGAGGTCCAAAATTACCCAGACAAATAACTTCAATATCTAATGTATGGAAAAATAATAATTTTTCAATGAATTTTTTTTAGTGATGTTTTAAAGTAAAACAACTCACCGAGACATAGTTTTCATGGGACATCTAATTCCATCTAACTTCCTATTTGAAGAGGATTCTCTCCTCTAGTGCACCATATATTTTTATTTTTTTAAATATGTTTTAATTTTTAATCAGCCTCATGTTTGATTATAAAATCATACGTATAGTAAATTTAAAAAGGTCTCAACGAAACTAATCATTTTTTTTTGGATTTTATACTTTAACTCTACAAAAGGGTGTTGTTAGACTTTCATAAAATTATCCCTAGTTGGAGAAGTCCGGAGTTCATGTTGAATTTTTTTTTTTTTTCCCCAAAAGAGGGGTTAATCTACCAAATAGGCGGCCACATAAATGATTTTGGTTGAAAGGGTTTTACCTGAAACACTTTCGATTGAAACCTTTTCATCCAAAATCTTACACAAAATTTAATCCATTTCAAATTTTCAATGGAAAAAATATTTTATTATTTTGGATTAAGAATTTTGCCTAAAACTATATGCACCACATATATGCCACATGGTTTCACTCAAAAATATTTAGGGTGAAGTTGTTATGCTCAAAACTATTTGGTTGGCCAAAAGTGTGACATGACTTTGTGTTATTACATTGGAACAAAACTATTTAAGGTACATGTTTTAATTCTATGTATAAACAATAGTTGGTATTTCAATTTATAATTCATTTTTAACCCTAGTCAGTTTGAGGACCAAACTTGTCAAAGGCATAGTGGTTATTTGCTCAAGGTTGGAGGTAGCAAATTGAGTATAATGAAATACAATTTATCCTAGTAAATAAATGATCAAAACTAGAATCTTATTTGAGATTTTATCCTAGACCTACTATAGAAACATTTGTACTATGAAAATAATTTGCAACAAAAACTTTGCTACATGAACAAAATTAATTTTCCTATATGAAAAAATAATTATTTGTTGTAGAAAAGGAGTACTCTATAATAGAAAATAAATCTATCTCATTCAAGCCAAATAAGCATAGATGTAGATATAAATCACCACAAGTTACTTGAAATCTAAATCAAAATCACCACAAATCAAATCATAAATCATTATATGAACTTACAAATAGAAAAAAAAAATATAGAATCCATAACTCGCAATTTTATTTTCTATAAATTATTATTAAAACACAACAACTAGAAGACAATATACAAGGAAAAACTCACTAAACATGATATTATGTGAAGAATAACAAATTCAAACACAATAAAACATAAAAGAATCACCAAGCTTTCCATGAGTGGGCCCTCCTCATAGTATGTTATGCAATGGAGATTTATATCCCATGACTCATTAAACCTAAGCTATAAAAATCTATAAAGCATTGTGTTAGCCTTTGACCCATAAAATTAAGACATAGTTGTTGATCTCCAAAGCTTACACTTAATGAGAAATCCAAAAAAATTAAAGATGTAGGACTACAACCTATGAAACAATCTTTGTGATTTTAGAAGCTGACTCTTCATAAATTGAGAGGAGGATGAAAAGGGAAAGAGCTATAATGAAAGAAATAACACATAAATATTTTTTAAGGCAATGTACCATAACTTAATCAAGTTCACTCTTAATGTTGAATAATGTAACTCAAACTCATAAAACATTCACAAAGACTTGAAAGAGAAAATGCATGATTCAATACTCCAAAAAATAACATAACTTTAGAGCTAAATATTACATAATAAATATTAGAAATAATACAAAGAAAATGATTCCACAACATTGAACATAGAACATCACATCCTCTTCATTGTTGGGGGAGAATAGATTAGAAAAGTCTTTTAGACACAAATTAAAATATTCAAAATCCTTCCCACAAGGGGCACCTATTAAGGTTCTATGAAAATCAAAGTAGTATTATCTCCTACTATATCTATTAACTACAAACTCCAAGAAATGACAAGTACAAAGTTCTACAATTCTCAATGTGTGAACCCCTTTGAAAAAACAAAAAAATAACCAATAAATAGAGTGATCCTACAATAGCCCAGTGGGTATACCCGGGTAACAAAAACCTAATGGAATCTCCAACATGAATTCCCATAATGATGGCCATTACAATAAACTAACTACCTCATGATTAAAACTTTGATATATGGCATGCATACAGTGAGGATCATTGGAAAAGAAGCAAAATCATGACATTCAAAGGCTTTGATCTTTCTGATATTGGAGAAAAGCGGCTTGACCTTGCATGTCCTTTTTCTCTCCTCCTCACAGTTTCTCCCCATGTTGGTTCAACCTATGGGCCCATTCTATCATTTCTAACAAATGATGCAAATTCATGAAGCTCTCAAAACAAGCACAATTGTGCCAAGTGGCATACTAAGGGACTAGCACTACTCAAAAATCTTTTCAACTTTTACTTTTTCCTATACAATGCGAAGATACCATGTGTATCTTCACCACTGCTCGAAGGGAATCTAGGGATTCCATAGAAATGAAAGAGCGACAACCTGCCATGTAATTCTCTCCCAAAACACTTATTTTATTGAATAAAAGGGACACTTGATAGTAAAAATAACCTACACTATAGGAGGCTCACCTTTTCTTACAATTTCAAAAAAAAATTCATCAATGCCTCCTAATTTAAAAACTAAAAAATATGGATTTAATCCACAACTCTGGTGACTTGAAGTGGGCCTTCACTTGTGGAGGCAAGAACCTAAAGTTTTTGATTCATAGACCAAACAACAAAAAGGCTAAAACTGGAAAACACTTCAGATTCGCAACTTTTAAAGAGAAGACTATAAGGATGTCCACTCATCTTCAGAAGGATACACCTTCTTCTTTAGGACTCTAAATTCTCTATTCAAATTTATAATCTCCTTAAAGGATAAGTAGCTCAAGATCGAAATTATGACTTGCATCTAGAATTCTAGTTGTGCAAGCGGCTGCAAGATCGCTTCAACCTCATGCACCAAGCGTGCTTGGCTTAGCACTTCAAAAGAACTCTAGTAATTTTTCTTATTGTCCAACAATTCTCTAATATGGCTTTTCAAGAGTACACTACCATTTGGCTAGAAAGATGAGGTGATTTCTAGCTAGAGTAGTTTCTCAATGTGTCCCCTCACTGCCCTGGTGACTTGTTCTAGCACATGTAGATAAGCCTTACACTTTAAGGCTACCTCATTGTAACTCATGAACTGATTAACTTTCGTGGCCGCTTGTCATCTATCATCCACGTCGATTATCTACATTGTTTCTTTGGAGGCACGATACAATTTTACAACAAGTTATTGGGTGTACTAACTTATGGTGGAACATGGCAAGGATTTGGTCCATAGTTGTCGTGATGGGAAAAGTGAATGATGGAGAGATGAAAGTTTCACTACAAATTTTCCTTCAAACAATTTATCCACATTACATTTAAAAGAGGGGGGAAATTCACTAGATCCAATCTCTTAGGGAAGAGATTGCATACTAAATGAATTGATAATGGTGTGAAAATGATAACCTAACCCCTCTTTTAGAATGGAAAATGGTTGAATTATGTGTTTTGAGACTAAGTGTAAAAGTAGAAAAGAACTGATTGTAACTTGAAATACAATCATGGGATGAAGCTGTGCACCTGGATCTGGCTATAATATGTCAAGACAAAGCCGCCCTACGAATTTGAGGAAAAGTTGTCGGGACCGTGTTGAAAGTGCACACGGTCCTCCAAAAAATTTGCAAAACGAAAAGGGTTTTTCTGCCTCTGCAAATGGAGTCCAAATTTGCAAACACAGTTGCGCACTTGCAACCTACACATAGAAAAGAGAGGAAAAGGGGTTGGGATTGGGGGTTTGCCTTTAGGTCAAACCCCAGTTTTGGAATTAACCAAATGATGAAAGAAAGTATTTGCAAGTAAATGTAA
Organism: Cryptomeria japonica; assembly: GCF_030272615.1. Taxonomy (NCBI): domain Eukaryota; kingdom Viridiplantae; phylum Streptophyta; class Pinopsida; order Cupressales; family Cupressaceae; genus Cryptomeria; species Cryptomeria japonica. The sequence continues at coordinate 324,260,609 of NC_081406.1, read as the reverse complement.
ATGAAAGACTGAAATGTAATTCACCTCAAGAGAGGTTGTAGATAGAGATGTAGTTATATTTTCTTGTATAGAAATGAATGTTGAAAGGGATATCCTCTTTAATGGTTGAATCCTTGACTTGAATTCAACACCTAGCCTTGAAGAGAGACTTGAGAATGCTCAATGCTGGAAAGGAATGCTTGAATGTTTGAATGTTTGAACTCATGCCCACTCTTCACTTATTGAACTTCCAACTTATGCAAATGAGAGGACAAATACAACTTATATAGTCGTCAATTATGGTTAATTAACTGATTCTTCATCATAGGCTGACATAGGGAAAGTTTTCCCGCTTTAAGTGCAAAGACCAATGCAAAGTAGAAGGAGCCCCAAAATAGGGAAGGGACAGGTATCTTAGGATAGGAAGCAAGTTCAGGCAGTGCAGAGGGCAGAAAAATTGTAGTTTCTAGGGATGAGCATGTCTTGGGTCTCCGATCAAGCTTGGGGATTCAAATCGCCAATGTGAAGACCCTAATGTGGTCACAAATTGCAGGGGTCACAATTTTATGACACTACATTTAGCCCCCACTTTAGCGGAAGCATAAGCATACGCCAAGGGTAAGTACACCAAGATGGTGAACAAAAAAGTGGCCATATGCAAAAAAAAAAACCAAAATTTTCATAACCTGTGCAGGCTCTGAAAATTAAAAAACGTACTAGGCTTGGTGTTAACAAGCCTAGCCAAAAACAATTAAAAAACAAAAAGTTCCTCAAAACTCGTATGGGTTTTTAGGAACATTATATTTTTTGGTATCCCACGGGTTACGGCCATTTTCAATGCCAAAACCCATGGAACAGTAGCAAAAGGAAGCCAAAAAACCACAAAACCTACACGGGTTTGGAATCATTTTGGATTTTTCCAGCATTAAGAGCAATTTTTAATAATGTCACCCCATCGAACAGGTAAGATTTGATTGGTTTAATTTTTTTTGTTTGCATTTTAATTGAAGTAGGGTTTTCTAATTGATTTAAGTTTTATTTTTATTAATTTGATGTCAAATTCTTCAAGCGATCCCCAAAAATGAAATAGACAACAAAGACTTCCTCTTGCACAAGCAACACAAGCAAACCTATAAACATTGCACATAAGTAACAAGAAAATCCTCAAGACATTTCTCCACAACCACAAAATCCTCAAAATGTTGCTCCTCAACAACCACCGCCACCTCGAAACCCTCCACATCCTCCATTAGATCATGTAGATGCCACACAAGAGGATCTCATCAATCGCCTTACACAAAATAGTGCCCAAATTTCTATATTGGTGAATAGGTTGAGGTCCTCTAGGATTGAGCACCACTCAACCCTCACCACAATGCTAGAAATAATGGCCAATATTGCAAATGAGGTATTTAGGGAGGTTATGAAATGGGGTTCATGAAAGGATAGATGTCGAACATTTTATGCGGATGGGTTGTCATATGATCAAGTGAAAAAAAAGGGCATACGTAAAGCTGACATATGTGCTCTTTTCACCGATCCTCTTACCAGTAACAACCTATAACTAAATACGACTCGGTTTCCTATACATTGGTGTGTTCATGCTAGGCTGAAAGAAGATTTTTGGGATAGGTGGTATATGGTCTTTGACCAACCACCTTGTAATAATTGGGAGATGCCTCTAAATTTTTTGAGAAAGTTGTATTGTGAGTTTATCCTCGGTGAGAAGCTGAATTACTTTGACATCTGGCAATTTCAGGGTAGAGGGAGAGGCTTTGCACAAGATAGGCTTGGGGCCCATAGGGTGGTACAACCACAACATAGGAGGCATACAACTCCTAACCCATGGTTCATGTCATTGTCCCTATATCCTTGAAGGAGTCTATGGAATTACAGACTCTTCAGGCAGCTACATCATTGACTGATGTCATTGTTCAGCATGGAACATAGTTGGTCATAGCAAAGCATGTACCATCACCTATGGCACCTCCTTCATCAATGGCACCTCCTTCATCGGTGTCACCTCATGCATCATTTGGCACGGGCCAACCCATTCAACATATATGCGCCACATGTTAGGGTGTATGTTCTGGTGTAGACACTAACGCAGATGAGGATGGTTTGACATCTCATTCATGTACATGTTGCGGGAGTAGATTTCATGCTTCCACTACAAAGGATGTGGCCCTCACTAATGACCTGATCTGCATGTTGTTCCCTCACTATCAGACATAGGTGCGTTTAATTCTATTTATGACATGTTATCAATTAACTGACTAAATCTTATAAAAAGAAATGAATTTTTATTTTTAGAAAAATTTAAAGTGACATATAAATAAAATGCATTGTAGGGTGCAGCAGGTGGTAGGAGTACACCACATACTTTTCAGTTGACTCCACGGTCACGAGTAGTTTCGCCACCAGAGGTAAAGATTTGTACGTTTGTTAAAAATATAATAATACATTGGTTTCAAAATATGTTTTGTTAATATATATGTATCATTGCTTGGTGCTTTATAGGGCTTATCAGGGGCTGAGATGTCCCAACTTGATGATATCACAATTTCGGCCATTGACTTTAGCCAAGATAGCTATGATGTACCATTTAGATTTGTATATGTTTTATTTAAGTAATATATTAAATACATGCTCTTTTCCCTTATGTTAATATTTTTCTATTAGTTTACCCAACCTACCTCGAGGACATCTCATGTGAGAAATGCATCCTCTAGCACTCTGAGGCATAAAAATATATCCTCCTGGACACCCAAACGACAGAAGGTAATTCAGTACCATTTAAATTCATTTGTTGAAATGTATTATGTTTAAACATGTATATGTAGATATTGATAAATGCACTTAATTTATTTATTCTATATACAAAAACATATGGGGTTTACGGAATTAATGAATGCACCTGATGTCGATGAGGTTCAGCAGAGGGAAGAGGTGATATCTTCATATTCACTTTGGATTGCATTCTTGTTTGTTTGAAATAACTAAATCCTTTTATGTCTATATCATATGCTATCATTTTTCATACAGGAAATGGTACTAGCTGCATCAAATTCGACTAGGCCTCCTAAGGTTATAGGAGAACTATACGAGGCTTCGGTATGCATTTTCTCTACATATGTTAAATATATTTGTTCTATCTAGTTTGTCAACAACTTTGGGTTATTAACTTGTATAATTGTCTTTAACCTATTACAGCCTCGTTACAAACTTCCTACTGATGTTCTACCATTCCATTTCATTACAAGTCTTACACGTATAATATTCGATCCAGCACGACAAAGGGAAAAGGTATTTCTATCTTAGATCAACTCCTTTTCACTAAGTGCACAATGGATTTGACACCCTCTTGTTAACTTCTTTTGGATCACTTACCATGGATATAGGAAATGATAGTAATTGATTCATCTGTGACTTTTCCTCCTACGACCATAGCACATCCATCTGAGGCTTTGGTATGCTTTAGTTTTTTAGTCTATTCATTTTTAGTTATTATGTGTTATTTGACATATATGTTATTAACTTATATTAATGTTGTTTTACTAGTTACAGCCCCCTTCGGGACTTCCCACAAATCCTCAACCTCACCCAATTGCAGAAGACAAAGATGAGGTAATCAACATTTCAACTTCAAACAATTTAGAGTTCAGTATTTAGTTATTTTGATGTTATATTGAGAAAATATATTTGATTCAACATTTGAATTGTCCTTGTGCAGCCACCTGTAGAGCCACGTACTACTTCGAAGAGGCTTGATTTTTATGATCTGCCACAGTCATAGATACCAATAGAGACATAAAGTTGTAGTTGTGGTCATTGAAGGACTAGTTTTTTTATATATTCGACATTTGTATATGTATAGATCAACTTTGACAGACATGACACATGCCACATTTTTGTAACTATTATTGATTTGGCATTTATGCCATTTTTTGATATGTACACAATTATTGTTCATTTTGATATATATGAAACTTGATATTTGATCCAATTTGTTCATTGATATATATGAAACTTGATATTCTTGAAACTTAATTATTTGCTATTGAAATGTGATCAAACTTGTTCATTGTGTTTATGTCTTGAAATGTGATCCAATTTGTTCATTACATGTAACTCATATGGCGTATACTTTAAAACTAGGTTGCTCATATTGTGTATACCCATGTACCCAAGTACCGACACCGATAATGCTCATATTGTGTATTTTGATTGAGTGAATTTTCTTTGAGTCCTTTTGAGGATTGATGAAAGTAAGTTGCATGAGTTTGAACATTTGAATGTGCAATGAAGTAATCTTTATCTCTTTCATAATTTGCCTCACCTGTGAGTATGTTTTGGATTTCAAAGTTTTACTTCATGACTTCACCTTTGGAGCGAACTTCAAGTGTGAGAGTTTAGGAGTGAACTTTGGCTTCAAGCAACTAGGAGAGAAATGCATATTTCAGGTATCAAAAGAGTTGAGCGAAGTTTCATGCTTCATTAATCAGTGTTTATGAGTGAAGTTGATAACTTTAAGAGCTGCAAGCTTCAAATGCAATTCTTTACTTCATGTTTGACCTAAGAGGACTGAAATCATTCACTTCAAAGGTTGCTAAGGAGGAGCGAAATTGTTACTTCATGTGTTTGAGATAAGGAGCAAACTTCGTGCATGAAGACATTGGAGTGAAGTTATTTTTTTATAAAATCATGCTTCGAAGCGAAGTTTTCATGTATTGAACAAGGAGAACAAAGTTTTATTACTTCATGACTTGAAAGCAAACAAGATAACTTTGAGAGTTGATATTATGGAGCGAAGTTCATCATTTCAAGAATCAATTAAGACAAGTCGGCCTTAGGGTAAGAGATGCACCTATTCATCTGAATAGCCTTGTTGGGACTCATAAAATTTTGGTGAATTTGGGAGGCCCATTTAAAGATTTTTGCATCTGCATCTCATCCTGGCATGTTTCTAGCAGTTTTTGAATTTTTGCCTTATCGGCATAACTTGACCAGATGGACTATGCAAGGTGCTGGAGGTAGACACTAGTGCTATCGGCCATCGAGATAGCGTGTTTGGAAAGGTCCCAATAGAAGGGCCCAGTCATGAAGAAACTTTTGTCCCACATTGGTTGTGGGGAGGAGCACTTCAATATTTAAATGCAAAGCCCTGCACATATTAAATGTCAAAAGCTTGAAGGTTTTGGCAAGATGGCAGTTCGGCGTCGGTGAGTTTCCTATGTGCGCGTACATCTCAGAGCAGCCTAATTTTGCAGCAGATGAGCAAATGTCAACTTTGAGCTTGAACTTTGAACCGATTCAAAGTGTTCGGTGGTTCAATCGGTTCAAAAGTCCAAGTGGCAGGCCCGGTGATGATGAATGTTGAGCAGACCGTGGCGTCAATAAATCTCCAGGTGAACTCACCGAAGGCTCAGTTTCATCGACATGCAAGGTGTTAATGAAACTGTTGGTTTGATAGGACATGAAAGCGGCTGGCTAAAGGAGAAATTCCGTCGAAAGATAACATTGAATGAACCAAAAAATATAAGCTGGTAGGCCAGGTGGCACCGAGGTAAGCTCTGAGAAAATCATGAGGTGCCGAGTGGTGTCATGTAGCTGGTGATGTGGTGATCCAGTGGATGGTGACGTAGAAGGTCCAGTGGTGACGCAGTAGAACAGATGGCAAACAGGTGGAATTATCATCAAGATGAATGTCAAGCAAACTATGGTTTCGATGGATCTCAGGGTGGACTCACCGAAGGCATCAGTTTCATCGATGTGAAAGGTGTCGATGAAACTAAGATTTTGATAAGATGAGAAAACAATTCACCAAGTGCTCGGATCCATCGACAAGGGCACATCGAAGAGGCATCAACTGGTTTCATCGAAAAGTGAAGGCATCGATAAAACTGTGGTTTCGATGAGACAAGAAAATGGATAGTCGAAGAGGAAGTTTGGCCGAAAGGTTGTGGCCTAACAAACCAAAGGAAGTGGAGGGTCAGGTGGAGGTGACTAGGCGGTCCAGGTAGATCAGAGAGTGAATCCAGAGGTGCCACGCGTTGACACCATGGCATAGGCAAGAACCATTCAGAGAAGGTAAAGGTTGAGCAACTTGAGGAAAGATCTACGGCTGTCGCTATACCACAAGATGAAGGTGCTCAGATGTTAATGGCCGCAACTTAGTGACTGATGAAGTGGCAAGACACGTGGAGTCCAAAGGGACTCAAGAGCAAACCAGGTGATGACATGTGGCTGAAGATCTATGAGGGTTAAGTTTTGCCCAAATATGGATTTGTCACATATCAGTGGATGGCTCTCGATCCGATGAATCTGATTTTGCAGTCAAGTGCAACCCATGACAAGTATTTCTAGGATAGTGAGCTCGAGATCTCAGGGTTTATTCTTCAGTCAGAAAGTTTGGATCTTCTACATGCCAAGTGCAATAGCGGTTAATTTTTTAACAGCTAGAGACCAAAGTGTTGGGGCTCATTCCTAAGAGGATTACTCGGGAAGTTAAAAGGTATGTTAGTTTCCCATGATCGGATGGTTGTCGCTATACCGCTATGGAAACTCGTCTGAACTTTAAAGGTTACGACTTGGCAACTAAAGAAAAAATTGCTCAGAGAGAGGGTCTCCTAATCCGTTGGTGCCAAAGAAATTTTAAATATTAAAAAAAAATGTCAGCAGAGCTATGCAAGTTGCATATGACATTGCTTCAAGATGAAAATGAGTTGGTGAGAGGTACCCAGGAGATCCACAGGGAGATATGTGAAGAACATAATGGTGCTCCGCTCTGTGATAAGAACTCATCAATACTCTGGCACAAGATGATCCACCGACATTATGAAGCTGCCGGTTGTTGCAACCATTTTTGGGTAATAGGAGCCTGATCTTTCAACCATCCTCCAAAGGAATGTCCAGTAAATTAATGAGGCATGCATCCCAGAAGGAATGTTATATTTCTCCCTCAACTCCAATGGCACAGATATAACTTTTGCATTAAATGACTTTTAGGGTAAGATTATTCTTCTAGGTGGTCTGAAGCTTGCTGCATTCTGATTTCTATAAAAGGATACCAAGGTTACCTAGAAAAGGGACACAATTTTGTAGCTAAACTCTGGCAAAATTAATACAAGCCTTTGACTTAGTAATTTCTGAGTCAAATATGAAGTACTTGTAACCTTTTGATAAGGGAATGAAATATACAATCAAGAGAATTTAAATTCAGATTTGTATTATCTCTATGTCATTGTACTAATGTTGATTTCGTTTAAGTAATCAAGGATTGATTATTTGAATGATTTGCTAGGCATCTAATGAAGTTGGTTTGAGTCTTTTTCTTAAGGAGAAAAATATAAATATGCTTGGAATAAAGTCATTGATATCAGTATTTCTAGTGTGGATTTGATGATGAAATCTGGTGCAGATTAGGACTCTGTGTATGTCAGGCATATTCAGAAGTTGATAGATCAGGAACTTGTGATTTGTGTAATAGTTTCTCTTGTCAGGTTACAGTCTGTTGTAGATGACTCTGTTGCCCAGATAAGGCACTAATTTATCTATTGGTTTTTGTTACATTTGTAATCCTTTTCAAAAGTTAAATCATTATCCATTGACTTTTATGTTGTAGGTTTAGTTTGTTCCATTTATCTCATGCTCCAATCTTGTTGAGATGTCAATTTAGATCTAGCCCATCTACAGTAACCTCCTTGTTGTTGAGCCCTATGAGATTTATCTGCTTTTATTAATGCCATATGTTTGTAACTAGTTGTACTTTGTGCATCAAAGGGTGTCCCCCCTAGGTCTTGCAAAACCTGAAGTGTAGGAGGATCATTAGGATCCTATGTTATGTTGTCCAAGCTATGAAGCTTTTCATTTATTAAGATTGGCTATTTCATAGATAGATTGCAGGTTAACTTGGGTGTCTTTTTTTAGACCAACAAAATGGCGACTCTGCTAGGGAAATATGAAATTTATTGAAGATACTTTCCTCCATGAAGGAGGTGGCAACTCTGTATGAAGATCGATGTATAATGTTAGAAGGTCTGAGAAAGATCTCACCAAATATCAAAACAGCAGCTGCAATATCCAGGTACTTGCCAAACTTGGTATTTAAAGATTGTAAGAATTTTTGTTCCTTACCAAGTGAGTTTCAGCATTAAGAAGGAAAAGGAATAAGTTAGGTTGCATGCTCCTATTAGCTTAAAAGCATGGTTAAAGCATTTTGAATAATAGGGAAGATAGACTTTAGCTGCAATAATTCTTATTGGTTGAAAATAGTGAATGTATTTAAGCAAGGTTGCAGCTAGTAATGGATTGTTGTAGGAATTCCTCTATTAAAGGTTATGTGCCATTTTGTTTTGACGGCATACCTGGTTACCCGAATCAGATTCCAAGTGACATTAGGAAGCACTTACCATTGTTTAATGGGGACCAGAAAGAATCAACAAGAATGCATGTGCAAAACTTTGTTGATTTGATGAATGACTATGATATCTACCATGAGGATATTTGAATGAAGTTGTTTGTGTAGAGCTTGAAGGGGGATGCCAGGATTTGGTTCTCATTTTTGTAGGAATCTTATATTCCCTCATGGGAGGAATTAGTTGCATCTTTTCTTGAGCAATTTGCTGAGAGGATAAACTTTAATGATATGCTAAGGAGCCTAATGGAAATTAGAGTTGAAGAAGGTGAACTAGTGTCATCCTTCAATGTCAGATTTTCCAAAGCACTGGCTGAGATCCCACAACGGTATAGACTAAATGATGAAGTGTCTTTAGTGATTTATTTGGATGCCTTTGGATAAAAGATGAGTTATAGGTTGATGGATAAAGATCCAAAGACATTACATTAGGATTTTGTGACAGTCATGGACATAGAGAAAAACTTAAAATATGGTATTCCTAAAGGATTTTTATCTGTCGGTGTCCGCTATCATGATATTGGTAATGCCAATTGTGTTGAAGATGAAGTGAGAGTAGTTTCAGATTTCACCTCTTGTAATCATGTTGATGATCTTTCTGATATGAAAGTTGAGCACAAATTTATTTAAGAAGATTTTAATGGTACACATGATTGCAATGAAAATACAGCCCACATTGATGAACAAATTTATAAAGAATGTCACATTGAACGGCAGCATGTAGCTCTTCTTGAAAGGATTGAACAACTGAATGCATCAATTAATGATGACATGAAGTAATTTGCAAATACTTACCATGTTCATGAGGCTGAAGAGAAGTCTTATGACAAGGAATTATCAACAAAAGAATGTGAGAACCATAGTCATGAAGATACAGCTGAAGACAGTAGTAATTATTTTGTTGACATAAAAATTGATGTGCCTAATCCTGAAAATATTCCTGCATATGTTAATGAAGAGCTTATTTCTTCTGAAGAGGTGGATAATTGCTCATATGCCAGCAGCAATGATGAAACTATTGAAGTTCATTGTTACCCCAATATACATGTTGATATTCCTTGCCAAGATGATTCCAATGAAACTTATGGTCATTGTGTCAATTCTTGTGATTGTAACAGAAGGAATATTGAAGACAATTTTTTTCAGATTTTGTTTCTTCCTTTTTAGATGAAGATGATTGTGACAACAGAATGGATGATGTTTGCAACAGGCAAATTTCCAAAGATTTATTTGATGCTAATATAGATCATGATCAGTCGTGGCTCTACCATAATGTTCAAAAAAGGGGTTTGCATTTTATTTTTAACCCCTTGTATGAAGAGATGTTGGATATGCCTGATGTTGTAAAAAATGAACCGATTCCATGCAGCAATAACATGTGTCAGGATGAAGATTTTTGTAATGAGTTGCCTGATAGTATGTTTGAACCCCATCTTGAAGTTTTTCATGCAAATATGAGTGTGTGTTCAAATCTTATTTCAGATTATATGTTTGTGCCAGAAGTATATGCATTTTTTCAAGAGTGGGATATCAAAGATGTTGATTTATTGCATATAGTAGATGATGAAAAGAATGGATATGTTTCAGTGGTTGATCATGAAAGTAAGGTCCAAAGTTATTTTCATGATGAGTGTGCATATAATGCTAACCGAAAAAGCATGTTGAATGATGTGTGTCACAACACAAACACGTCTCTGATGATCAGTATTTGCTTTAGATTGTGTACATTACCAAGTGATGAGAATCAGATTTTTGATAAGGGAAAGAGTTGGTTTCAACTTGGATGGCCCGGGGCCATTTTATAAATAATTTCTATGTTGTACAGTTCCTTTGTTTTCTGTTGTGTGGTTTTCAATAAGGAACCCCTATTCTGGAGAGTGAAGCTCATTGGAGAATTTAAAAGAGAAAAGAGGTGATCTATTTTTGGCTGGTCTGCTCTACCAATGTTTCTGGATTCTTGTGTTGATCTTACAATCAACCATCCCCAGTAAAATCCATATTTGGGACTCATAAATTTATGGTGAATTTGGGAGGCCCATTTAAAGATTTTTGCATCTGCATCTCATCCTGGTGTGTTTGTGGCAGTTTTTGAATTTTTGTCTTATCAACATAACTTGACCCGATGGAAAGTGCAAGGCGGTGGAGGTAGACACCGGTGCTATCAGCCATCAGGATAGCGTGTTTAGAAAGGTCCCGATGACCCAATGGAAGGGCCCAGTCATCAAGAAACTTTTGTCCCACATTGGCCACATAGAGGAGTACTTCAGTATTTAAATGTAAATCCCTGCACATATTAAATGTCAAATGCTTGCGGGCTTTTGGAAAGATGACAGTTCGGCATCGGTGAGTTCCCCGTGTGCACGTGCATCTCAGAGCAGCCTAATTTTGCAGCAGATGAGCAAATGTCAACTTTGAAATTGAACTTTGAACCGGTTCAAGTAGTTCAATCGGTTCAAAGTGTTCGGTGGTTCAACTGGTTTAGAAGTCCAAGTAGCGGGCCCGGTGATGATGAAGGTCGAGCAGACCGTGGCATCGATAAATCTCCAAGAAAACTCATCGAAGGCTCAGTTTCATCGACATGCAAGGTATCGATGAAACTGTTGGTTCGATAGGACATGAAAGCGGCTGGCTGAAGGCAAAATTCCGCCAAAAAATAACATTGAATGAACCAAAAAATATAAGCTGGTAGGCCAGGTGGTGCCGAGGTAAGCTCTGAGAAAATCATGAGGTGTCAAGTGGTGTCAAGCAGCTCATGATGTGGTGATCCAATGGATGGTGAGGTGGAAGGTCCAGTGGTGATGCAGCAGAACAGATGGCAGACATGTGGCATTATCATCAAGATGAATGTCGAGCAGACCATGGTTTTGATGGATCTCAGGGTGGACTCACCAAAGGCATCAGTTTCATCGACATGAAAGGTGTTGATGAAACTAAGATTTCGATAAGACAAGAAAATAGTTCACCGAGTGCTCAGATCCATCGACAAGGGCACACGAAGAGGCATCAACCGGTTTCATCAAAAAGTGAAGGCATCAATAAAATTGCAATTTCGATGAGACAAGAAAATAGATAGCCAAAGAGGAAGTTTGGCCGAAAGGTTGTGGCCTAACAAACCAAAGGAAGTGGTGGGTCCGATGGAGGTGAATTGGCGGTCCAAGTAGATCAGAGAGCAAATCCAGAGGTGCCATGCATTGACACTGTGGCATAGGCAAGAACCATTCAAAGAAGGTAAAGGTCGAGCAGATTGAGGGAAGATCTACGGTTGTCGCTATACCATAAGATGGAGGTGCTCAGATGTTAATGGTCGTGACTTGGCGACTGATGAAGTGGCAAGATAGGTGGAGTCCAGAGGAACTCACGAGCAAACCAGGTGATGACATGTGGTCGAAGATCTGTGAGGGATAATTTTTGCCCAGATTTGGATTTATCACATATCAGTGGATGGCTCTCGATTCAAGAAATCTAATTTTGTAGTCAAGTGCAACCCATAGCAAGTATTTTTGTGACAGTGACCTTAGGATCTCATGGTTTATTCTTCAATCAGAAAGATTAGATCTTCTACAGGCCAAGTGCAGTAGCAGTTAAGTTTTTAACAGCTAGAGACCAAAGTGGTGGGGCCCATTCCTAAGCGGATTACTCCAGAAGTTAAAAGGTGTGTTAGTTTCCCATGATCAAATGGTTATCACTATACCATTATGGAAACTCGTCTGAACTCTAAAGGCCACGACTTGGCGACGAAAGGAAGGTTCTCAGAGAGAGGGTCTCCTGATCCGTTGGCGCCAAAGAAATTTTAAATATTCAAAATAAATGTCAGCAGAGCTATGCAATTGCATATGACATTGCTTCAAGATGAAAATGGGTTGGTGAGAGGTACCCATTATATCTACAGGGAGATATGTGAATACATAATGGTGTGTCGCTCTGTGATAAGAACTCATCAATGCTCTGGCACAAGATGATCCATCGGCATTATGAAGTTGTTGGTTGTTGCAACCATTTTTGGGTAATAGGAGCCTGCCCTTTCAGCCATCCTCCAAAGGAATGTCCAGTGAATTAATGAGGCACGCATCCTAGAAGGAATGTTAGATTTCTCCCTCAACTCCAATGGCACAGATATGACTTTTGCATTAAATGACTGTTAGGGTAAGATTATTCTTCTAGGTGGTCTGAAGCTTGTTGCATTCTGATTTCTATAAAAGGATACCAAGGCTACCTATAAAAGGGACACAATTTTGTAGCTAAACTCTGGCAAAAATAATACAGGCCTTTGTCTTAGCAATCTGAGTCAAATATGAAGTACTTGTAACCTTTTGATAGGGGAATGAAATATACAGTCCAGAGAATTTAAATTCAGATTTGTATTGTCTCTATGTCATTGTACTGGTGTTCATTTCATTTAAGTAATCAAGGATTGCTTATTTGAATTATTTGCTAAGCATCTAATGAAATTGTTTTAAGTCTTTTTCTTAAGGAGAAAAATATAAATATGCTTGGAACAAAGTCATTGATATCAGTATTTCTGGTGTTGATTTGATGATGAAATCTAGTGCAGATTAGGACTTTGTGTATGTCAGGCATATTCAAAAGTTGATAGATCAGGAACTTGTGATTTGTTTACTAGTTTCTCTTGTCAGGTTGCAGTCTGTTGTAGATGACTCTGTTTCCTGGATAAGGCACTGGTTTATCTGTTGGTTTTTGTCGCATTTGTGATTGTTTTCAAAAGTTAAATCAATATCCATTTACTTTTATGTTGTAGGTTTAGTTTGTTCCATCTATCTCATGCTCCAATCTTGTTGAGATGTCAATGTAGATCTAGCCCATCTGCAATAACCTCCTTTTTGTTGAGCCCTATGAGATTTATCTACTTTTATTGATGCCATATATTTGTAACTGGTTGTACTTTGTGCATCAAAGGGTGTCCCCCCCTAGGTCTTGCAGAACTTGAAGTGTAGGAGGATCATTAGGATCCTATGTTATGTTGTCCAAGACGTGAAGCTTTTCATTGATTGAGAATTGGCTATTTCATAGATAGATTGCAGGTGAACTTGGGTGTCTTTTTTGAGACCAACGCGCCTATATAAGAAGAGTTGAAGAAATCATTTTAGCATCAAATAAAACCAATTATCTCTTCTTTCGTCAGAAACCATCAAACTTTGACGTCACATACATTGGAGACTGTGGCACCTATGGACGATCTGTTCAAACCTATGAGGTCATGTTGTCGTTTCCTAAAAAGCCTCTCTCAGTTTCAAACAACTCGATTCCATTTTCTTGCGGTGAGATTTTTCTGTCGTATCAAAAACCATTAGTGAGAGGTGGCAAAATAGTGCATCTTTCATTCTACTCGTCATGGGAATGAACCGTCAGTGCGAGTGCATGTGAGTGGCTAGGTTTATGCTAGGTGTTCCCTTGTCTTGCTCCCCAAGATGTCTGATCATTCTGAGCCACCTCATAGCGACGCTTTCCCTTGAGCACTCAAAGTGGAAAAATTGGTCAAACTTTGACATCACGTAACTTGGAGACTATGGCACTTATGTATGAGTCATTTAAAACTATGGGGTCTTATTATCGCTACCAAAAAAATCCTCTCTCAATTTTGTTTCCTTGTGGTGAGATTTTTTCTGTCACATCAAAAACCATTAGTGAGATGTGGCAAAATAGTGCATCTTTCATTCTACTTGTCGTGGGACTGAACCGTCATCGTGAGCACATCTGGGTGGTTGGTTTTATGCTAGGTGTTCCCTTGTCTCACTCCCCAATACGTCTGATCATTTCGAGCCACCTCGTAGCGGCGCTTTCCCTTAATCACTCAAAGTGGAAAAAATAGTCAAATTTTGACATCACGTAACTCAGAGAACATGGCACTTATGGATGATCTGTTTGAACCTACGGGGTCATGTTGTCACTGCCTAAAAAAGCCTCTCTCAGTTTTGAGCCACTCAATTTCATTTTCTAGTGGTGATATTTTTTCTGTCCCATAAAAAACCATTAGTGAGAGGTGGCAAAATAGTGCATCTTTTATTCTACTTGTCATGGAAATGAACCATTAGCATGAGCACATCTGGGTGGTCGGGTATATGCTATATGTACCCTTTTCTTTCCCCCCAAGATGTCTTATCATTCTGATCCACCTCGTAGTGACGCTTTCCCTTGATCACTCAAAGTGGAAAAAATGGTCAAACTTTGACATCGCGTAACTCGAAGACCGTGGCACTTATGTATGAGTTGTTCAAACCTACGGGATCATGTTGTCTCTAGCTAAAAAAGACTCTCTTAGTTTTGGACAACTCGATTCCATTTTCTTGTGGTCATATTTTTTCTATCGCATCAAAAACCATTAGTGAGAGGTGGCAAAATAGTGCATTTTTCATTCTACTCATCATGGGAATGAACCATCAACGCGAGCGCGTCCGGGTGGCCAGGTTTACACTAGGTGTACCCTTGTCTCACTCCCCAAGACATCTGATCATTTTGAGCCACCTCGTATGAACGCTTTCCCTTGAGCGCTGAAAGTGGAAAAAAGGGTCAAACTTTGACATCGCGTAATCCGGAGACCGTGACACTTATGACATCAAGAAAAGTGCAGCAAATGATAGGTTTCTTATTGAATATCCTTCAAATGTATTTATAATCAAATAGTACAACTTTATAATCAAATGGTACGAATTTGGGTTCTCAAAATTTGCAAATCAGCGCCATGGGCACTTTAATATATAAAATTTGGCATCTAATATAAATGATCAAGCTCATTACTATTTATATATACAAAATTTTGCATCTAAATATGCAAATTATAACTCATTGTTGTTTTTTTATACAAAATTTAGCATCTAGATATGCACATTACAACTCATTGTTGTTTTTTTATACAACATTTAGCATCTAGATATGCACATTACAACTCATTGATGTTTTTATATACAAAATTTGGCATCTACATATGCACATTACAACTCATATGCATGTAGAGCACATCCAAAAAAGTGAAGTTACAACGTTTCACAAAATATATATACAAAATTGTCAAAATTATTTTACCATATTGTAGAATTATTCTTCTCGATGGCCCAAAATCAATCAAGTGAACCTTTTGGATCGGCTCTAACCCTTCGTGTCTCAAGTATTGCCTCATGGTCAAATTCAAGAACTTTCCAAAAATCCTTGTTAAGAGGTCTACCACGATATTTAATCAAATGAATATTTGTTGCAACAAGAAGGTTTGAGTAATCAAGAATATGTCTATGTGTCTCAAAGTCCTCAAACAACCAGGCATTAGAATTTTTGATAGGGTACCTGTATTTTATAGAAGGATAATTTAATGCCAAAATCAATACGATGACTGATAAATAAATAAGTTTAAGAGGTCTCAATACAACTTGACACAATGGTACCTTCTAAGCCATGTCCCTGTCACAACAACAGATCCTATTGGGTACTCAATACCCTCTCCATCAACCACTGTAGAAGTCAATTTCTTTTTGGCCTCAATACAAGGACACAAAAAGTAATTTATTCCTTCTTTGTTGTTCTCATCCGCAATAACTGCATATACATGACCTACATTTAATAGAAGGATATAAGTTAATACCAAAATCAACATAAGTTAATACTAATAAATTGAGCTTAAAATTGATTTTACCCAAGTAACAAATTGCAACCATTTACCTGGTTCAACTATGTCTGATACATGGTCAAAATCCATTGATGCTTCAATTTGGTTCATTTGTAGTGCTCTAGGAAGTTGATATGTATCTAGGTTTTGCAAAGGTCTACAAGACCATTGGTCAACCCACTCTTTTGATTCACATTCATCCCACACAAAATCCATACACGAGCAAAAGCATGCAATCTGTCTAGTATAAATAACTAGTGATGTTGCATTTGAACGTCTAAATGAATGCATGTCACTTGATCCTATAAGTGTACAACAATATAGATAGTTTTCAATGTTAGATTCACATATTAACCAAAAATATATAGAAACCATAAACTTACCTGCATTACCTGGTCCCATCGTAGAGTTACACCATTGCATAATTGTTTCTGCATCTATTAATATTGCACCACCTTTGTACTTCAATTACTCTTTGGTAAGAACTCTTTTCACACATGCTCCCGCACCATTATGCTCTCCCTTTCCATGCCCTACCTCAGTGAAATTCCAAAAATATTGCACACCACTTGTCACATGCATCCTAGTCAACCAGTAGAACATCCTTGCATTCTTGAATTGTGCTGTGCAATTGTCCGACCATATTAAGTGTTGGTTGTATATTATATCTATTTTTCTTAAACTATCATAGAAGACTGTAAATGATCCTTGCACAAACTCTGAGGAATGAGTACGATCATCACTGATATCGAAGTGATATTTTCTTATAACCTTTTTGTCCTCCTCGGTGCTATCATGTGCATGCATGAATGATATGTGTAAAAAAAATGTAACTTTTGTAGAGTGGTAATACATAGATTGTAATTCATTTTGCGGCTTTAGTGTATAATTCTCAGAAAAATAAATGACAGAGACAATAGTGTTGAGGGGGAAAGTGTCCTTACACAACTTGAATTGCTCATCTAACCACCTAGCTCTATGTGTGTGACCTATGTACTCATACACTAGTTTCTCTTGAAACATCTTCATAAAATCAGCTATGCATATATCCCTTTTCACTAACTCACACCTCTTTAATTCTTTTCCATCTTTAATACCATATGTGACTGACTTGTATTTTCCAATAGAAACTAGTTCCTTACCAATTTCATGTGTGTTATCTAGATGTAGGCATCTATGCAACTATTGCAAACCGCCACATATAGGACAAAAACCTCTCAAACACATCATCTTATAGTAAATGCACCTATCATCTTGTCTACATAGTACACTTGTGTAGTGTCATAATATTGCAACCCTAGCAATTTTCAACCACATTAGGGTCCTCACGCATGCAAGATCAAATCCTCTAGCCTGATCGAAGACCGGAGACTACTCAACCCTTAGAATCTACTTCTCCCTTGGCCTCTGCACCACCCTGTCTACACTCTGCCCTGGAGAAAGGGGTAGGATAGGGGCATGGTGCCCCTTTCCCCCCTAGGAAAGGGGCGTGATTCCCCTATCCCTACCCTATTTTGGGGCATTACCTTTCCTAAAGCATGCATTGTAGGTTGTACAGTAAGCGGGAAACTTCCTTGATGTTGGCCTGTGACAAAAATCAATTTTATTAACCCTGATTGACATGTATTTAAGTTGCATTTTCCCTCTCATTTTGGTAAGTGGGAAGTGGGTCAAGGTGAAAATTTGCGATCAAGCATTCAAGAGCATTCAAGCATCGCTTTCAAGCATTGAGCATCTCAAGTCTCCCTTCAAGGCTAGGTGTTGCATTCAAGTCAAAGATTCAACCATTGAACAGGAGATTGATTCCAACATTCAATTCCACACAAGCATTTCTATCAACATTTCTATCACAACCTCCCTTGAGGTGATTTACATTTAAGTCTTTCATTTACATCTACTTGTAAGTACTTTCTTTCATTGCTTGGTTAATTCAAAAATTGGGGTTTGACCTAAAGGCAAACCCCCAATCCCAACCCATTTTCCTCTCTTTTTTGTGTGTAGGTTGTAGGTGCGCAGCTGTGCTTTCAAATTTGGGCTCCATTTGCAGAGGCAGAAAAACCCTTTTTGTTTCGCGGATTTTTCGGAGGACCATGTACATTCCCACCAAGGTCCAGGAGAATTTTCCTCAAATTCATAGGGCGGCTTCATCTTGACATATTAATACTAGATCCAGGTGCATAGCTTCATCCCATACTTCAATCTCAAGTTATATTCAGTTCTTTGTCACTTTTTCACTACATAATTCAATCAATTCCTTTCCATTTCAAATAGGAAGAGGGGGATTAGCTTATCATTCCCATTTCACTCAGAATTCTATCTTCTTCTTTGAAGGTTGAATCTAGTGAATTCTCCTCTCCTCTTCCAATGTAATTAGGTGAAAGGTGTTTGAAGGGAAATCCATAGTAAAACTCCTTTCTCTTCTTGGAGGGAAAGGGTAGTTTTCCTCTTGATCTCTCATTCACACATGTTTCACCCACCATGGTCACATTACATTTTGGTGAACCCAACATCTTGCATGCTTTCCTTTGAACAAAATTGCATATTTTTCATTTGTAAGTTTCAAATTTTTACAAACTTAGTGTTTAAATCATTAAAAACCCTAATTTTTAAAATTAAAATTGAACTTTTGATTTGTAAAATTGCTTGTGGTTATCTTAGATCTGAAAATTATTTTGTTTATCAAATTCAATTTCCTCATTGTCTTGTTCAATTTGCAAATCAAATTTACAAAATCAAGAGGTTACTTGTTAAAACCCTAATTTTTCAAAAATCATCTTGAACTTGTGCAAAAATTGGATTTCCATTTAATTTTCAGATTTCTGATTGTTCTCAGACTTGTTTTCATTCCTACAATTCAAATTCCAAAATTAAGTGATTAGGTCATAAAACCCTAATTTTCAAATTTAATTGGATTTTGTGCAAATTTCAAATCAATTTCATTCAGATTCAGATTTCTAAACATTTTCCAAGGTGTCCCTATCCATTAGGTTTGACCTTTTTCAAATTTGCAATTCAATTCCTCTTTTTCTTCAAAACCCTAATAAGGTCCTATTTTTATATTTGAACCATAATTTCGCCCATCTAGAAATCGTAAAATTTGCTAATTTTTGGGGGTTAGCTTTGAAATCATCGTAATATTCATCCTTGAATATTTCGAAAAAATTTGGTCGGACCATGTGCATTCCCGCCATGGTCCTCGTCTTTTTTCCCGAAATTTTGAGAGATTGTTATGATTGTATTTAATAGCCTAAATCCAAAAGACTAGCTGATTTTATCAATTTTTTATCCCTCTAGAATAAAAAATACCTCCAAAATTCAATATTTCAAATTTCAAGAATTTTTTTAAAATTAAGAGGTTAATTATAATCGACCCTAATTTTAAAATTAAGTGGTATTCCCTTGGCCCTAATTTTAAAAATTCCAATTTCCTTTCATTTTTGGAAATGGTGTCATTCTCTTCTTCCAACAAAGTTCAAATTGTGTAATCATTATTTTCTTAAAATTTGCATTAGTCAATTTTGTAAGCTTTGTTCCACAATTCAAAATTCAAATTTTTCCTCTAGTGCATGAGTTTTACCACTATTATTCCTACCTATCCTATCCCTGTTAGATGAAGCATTAGAATTAAGGCCTCCAAATATTTAATTACTAAGAAGATGGAGCCTAATCCGGGTGACTTCTTTAATGAGGATCATACTAATTCTTCCCATCTTAATCATGTGCCTATTCACCCCATTGATGAATCTCATGATGAAGAAGAATCTTTAATTAGGGTCTCTATAGATCAACTTTCCACGTTGGACAATCAATTTGATAACTTTCAACAATGGATGTCCCAGGAATACCCTAATAGTGAAGCTCTTACATTAATTGAAGGCCTTAAGTGCATGATTCAAAGTGATAAGAATTAAATTGATATATTGTGTGGCATTGCACATATTGTTGATTCTAATGTCATGCCTATCAAGAGTTGTGTCAAAACCCTAGGTTATTCACAACCTTCAACACAAGTCAATCCTTCAATTCCTTTGATTACTCTTATGACTAGTATTCCTACTTTTACCTCCAACATCATGGCTACTTCAACTCAAAATGTCATTCCTACAACAATTGGTCATGGGGGCAATCCCTCTTCTTCATTTAATCCTCCATCTTTACCTATGTCTTCCATAAGTATTCTTATTATTCCTCAACCAATCAATATGACACAAGGGGGAAATTCCTTTAACAACTTTGTTCCTCCTTTAAGTGTCCCTTTTCCTACTCAATCATCACCTATGCCTACTTATCACAATGTCCCACCACCTTATTCTTAGTTCATGCCTTCTTTCAATAACATCATACCACCTTCTCAATCAACTATGTCTAATATCAATTCTTCTACCGAAGTGACAATTAACAATCTTGCTCAAACTGTGTCTTCCTTACAACAACAAATTTCTTCTAGGAGTCAATCCAAGTTTAGTGTTCCCACCTTTGATGTTGCGAGCCCACTTTCTCTTGATATTGTTAAATCCATACCACCTAAACATGTTGAGATCCTTTAATTAGAACTCTATAATGGAAAAGGTGATCCTCTTATGCATGTCAAAACATTTCAAACCTTGTGTACCGATTTTGCCTATGATCAAAGATTGCTTGCAAAATTGTTTACATGAACACTAAGAGATAAGGCTTTACAATGGTATTGATCTTTGCATTCATATTCTATCACTTCCTTTCAACAACTGTCAAATGCTTTCATCTAACAGTTTCAAAACAACATTGGTCCTAAAATCACCTTGACTGATTTAATGCATTGTAAACAAGGTGTTAAAGAAAAATTGACTGATTTCATTGGTAGATATAAGCATTTGCGTGCTCAAATTTCTTTTCATGTACCTGATAATGATATTCAAATAATTTTCATTTTTAATTTACAAAAAGATATCAGGGAAAAGCTTCTTTTGTCTGAGTTTACTTCCTTTCTGCAGTTGTGCGCAACACTCCACAATTATCAACTGGTTGTGAGTCAAATGTAGCAATCCACTCTTATGGCTCCAAGTGATAAGGGGGAGAGTGTTCACCAACCATTTGCAAATTTTAAACCAACAAAAAGATCCATCAATTTCAATGATACAATCAACAACAACAATGTGAATGCTACAATAAGTGTGCCTTCTATTTCTAATTTTTTCCAAAGAGAAAGACAATTTACTTCTTTGAATGAATCTTTACATAGTATTATGTCTCAGTTGTTGCAAAGAAATGTTATCAAACTTCCTCCTTTAAAACAATTTGATCCTTCTAAAATTGCATCCCCTTATTTTGATAACAATTTATTTTGTCAATCTCATCGTCAGCCTGGTCATGATACTGAGAAATGTTTCGCATTGAAGAATAAGATTCAAGACTTAATTGATAATAATACTACATATGTGGCAGGTGTGAATGATAAAGGGAATAAATTAGTAGCTCCTCCTAATAAAAGTCTTAAGATTTTGACTGATCCCTTGACTTCTCATATCTCTAACGTTATTGATATTGTGCCTAATTCTTTCTCTTTTAAAGATTCACCTCTATGGCTCCGAACTTGGTTAATATGGTAGAAAAATATGCCTAAGGATCCTTGTATTACATTTAACACTAGTGAGACCATTAGACCACCCGATGGCCCTTTATACATAGTTACAAAGGTTAAGGATATCCCTTGCCATGGTGCCCTTATTGATCCCTCTTGCGTGGTTAATGTCATAACTGAAGAGTATATTTTCACTTTATGATTGCATAGACCAATATATGATGATTCTAATGTGGTTGTGAAGTTATTTTATGGATTGTCTTGTCCCACCATTGGCTCTATCACCCTTCCTACTGAAGTTCATACTAAATCCATGAATGTTGACTTTGTTATCATACCCTCTTCTGAGTAATTATGTGTGAAGTTTGGCTATCATTGGCTATCTTCCATGAAGGCTATTGCTTCTCCAATCCACAAGTGTCTGAAATTTCCTCACAATGGAGAAATCATAACCATGAACCATAGCTTATTTTGTCCATCTGAAATAATCCCTAGTATTCCTATTGATTTCTTTTGGCCTAAACAATTTCAATCTCTTCTATCAAGGAGCGATGCTCTTTTTCAATCTTATCAAAAATGGAAGAGAGATATGATATTATCCTTAAGTCAGCCTAGATCCCCAATAATTGACATTCCTATTATTCTTCAAGATGAGGTTCTTCCCCTCATGGATAGAACTAATCTCCCTCCTAAGGAAGATCATCAACCTATTCCTATGGATATGACTATACCTTCTCCTAAGAAGAATAAAAATATCCTTCCTAAGGTTAGACCTATACCTCCTCCTCATGATGGACTTGGTCTTCTTCCTACACCTACCATTCCTCCTTTCTATGGCATAGTTCCACCTCCTTCCTCTTATCGAGAGAAGAGGCCTTCTTCTCCTCTTGTTCAACCTAAAAGACCTAAACCTAAACCTTCAACTTTAAAGGAGAGAAACATTCCTATTTTTTCAAGTGTTCCTCCTCCTTCTCAGCCTTCTACTGAGATTAGATGGAATCTTTGTGTGAGAGAACACCGATGAAGACACTGTGTTCGAGCTCGTGAAGATATCCCTCAAAATACTCAATCTCCTCAGACTCCAACAGTTGACATGATTCTCTTTTCTCCTAAGCAATATGTTCAACCTACATCTCCAAATCATAAGTTGCACAAAACACGTAATGGTTTTACTCCTATTCGTGTTCTTACTCCTCTTTCTCTAAACTTTGATGATTCATGATAACAATACAACTCCTAATTCTTCTGATAGTGAGTATGAATATGTTGATGTGGACAAGCATTTATCAACGGAATTTTCACAAACCCTAATCCTAGCTCCTATAATTGAACAAAGTGACTTACAACATGAGCATAGTCCTTGTTTGGATCTTGTGATAGCTCCATCTATTGTGCTCGATGTCTCTCCTTTGGCATGTTGCTCGCCTTCCCAAAATAGTGATCAGCGAGATCGGGAGGTGAATGTCATGCTAGATTGGCAATTTTAACACTGTAGATCTTCTCTCTATCTCCTTTCTTTCTCTTTTGTGACCATTATTCTATGTGTATCATTGTTCTTCTATTGTTCCCTAAATGTCTACTTGGGGATGATGCAAAGCATTGAGATCTTTTCTTGGTCTCTTTCATGTTGACTCAAAAGACATACTCTCTTCCCTTTCTTATAAGGTAGTGTCCTTCTTTGGGGAATGATAATTATTATATACAAATACATATATGATATACATGAGTTATCATACAGCATAGTGACCCTAAGGAAAGTGAAACTACCTTGTACCTCTTGTTTTGTGTTCATTATCCTTGGGTTTATTCCTTGATTGGGGGCTCAATCCTTGTGGTATTGTGCTTCCTCTCTTCTCTTTCTCTTGGGTGTATCCCACCTTAAATAAATCACTCCCGATAAGGTGTGTGCGATCACTTTAATGTGGGGGCATACACTCCACTCATATTTTCCTTCTTGATACTTAGAATTACTTAGTGAACTTTGTTTTGCTTTGTAATATTTAGTATCCTTGCTTTCATGAATCTAATGGTATGATCAAAGAATAAGTATTTGATAGAATACTGAGAGGGGGGGTGAATCAGTATATTGAAAAACTGATACAAAGTTCCCAAGCTCAAACTCAGTCAAACAAAGTAAACATCTCTCAGTCAAGATCAATATTCTTAGGAATACTTGACATTAACCAGTTTAACTGTTCTGACAACTTTTAACAGTAAACACCTTCAATCTTGTAAATATCAACAATGCTTAATCTTAACTCAACATATTCATCTCTCAATGCTTCTACTTAACATGCCTTATTATAAATTAACCAAATCAGCATATAAGATCACAACCACAAAAGAATTCACCATTTGACACAAATGTTTATACATGGAAAACCCAAATAGGTAAAAACCATAGTGAGATGAGACTCACAAGGATAGCTATCTGAACTCTTTCAAAGTTTGCCCTATTAGGAGCCAAAGCCTGTTAGAGCTTTGCAATAAGTCTTATTAAGAACTAATTCCAGTTAGGAATGACCTGGTTAAGGGATTTACAAATATGCCTTTTTAGAAGCACAATACTCTGTTAGGAGTAACCTCACTCGAGG
Source organism: Cryptomeria japonica (assembly GCF_030272615.1). Taxonomy (NCBI): domain Eukaryota; kingdom Viridiplantae; phylum Streptophyta; class Pinopsida; order Cupressales; family Cupressaceae; genus Cryptomeria; species Cryptomeria japonica. The sequence continues at coordinate 324,236,448 of NC_081406.1, read as the reverse complement.
ATTTAAGAATTCAATCTAATGGACCACCTTGATAGAGGATTTAATGAGTAACCAAGCTTGTTAGAGCTTACCCGGTTAAGGGATTTTACTTATGCTGTAATTGTTAGAAAACAACAGGTTTTCTTGATCTATCTGAGTAGCACTAGATTTGCTTGATCAGATCCTTCTAAGCTTCAATTTGCCTTCACTCAAAAATGCAGATCCATTCACTAGTTGGGAAACCACACACTCAATAGGTATTCTACCAGTCTTTCCAACAACCTTTATAAACAACTTCATCGACCTTAAATACAAATCAATTAGGTCGATAACTCAACAAAAACCTAATTCTCATCATTAAGATTACAAACAAATCGGTTCAATCTTGACCCTTATAAATCATGACAATCTCTTCACATTCTTCAAGACAATTCCAACCGCTCCATGATCACTGCTCCATTGGAATTTATAACTCATCACATGTTGTGCATTAAATGCAATCCTCTTTGCTCCTTCCCTAGACAATAAGCAAACGTGCCAAACCAATTTGATTTCATCCTCATACAATGATCACATGTGTCTCCATCATTACCGCTATTCAGATAATAAACCAACAAACTTGATCTGTTAGGGTTTAACAGCTAATAGAGTTTACCAATTACATTACATAGAAAGGTTTGAACCTTTACACCGATTCACCGGTTCAACTCGCAAGCTTAACATATCAGTTACAACATCATCTACAAATCTCTTCTTACTGGTTACTAGCCAATATCAAAAACAACAATATCAGCAATAACATGAATACCTTTCACTGGTTCAATTGACATCAATGACAACATATCATTAATGCAATCTCTATGTAAAATTCCAACAGAATCATAGTGAGGAGAACTTTTCTACTTGCAGTCATGGTTCTCCCCTTCTCGATCTTCCCTCTTACTTTGTCAATCGAAGTCGTAAGATTCTAAGTCCACTGGGGGGCTTGGCACATCTTGCCTCCTTGACGTGGTAAAAGTCTTTTAATCTTGTTTCCTTGTACTTTACCGGTAGTATTGGCGTACGCTCATACTCACACTAAAGTGGGGGCTAAATGTAGTGTCATAAAATTGTGACCCTAGTAATTTTCAACCGCATTAGGGTCCTCACACACACGAGATCGAATCCTCTAGCCTGATCGGAGACCGGAGACTACTCAACCCTCAGAATTTGCTTCTCCCTTGGCCTCCGCACCACTCTACCTTGGAGAAAGGGGTAGGATAGGGGAGTGGCACCCCTATCCCTGCCCTATTTTGGGGCATTACCTTTCCTAAAGCATGCATTGTAGGTTGTGCAGTAAGCGGGAAACTTCCCCGATGTCGGCCTGTGATAAAAATCAGTTTCATTAACCCTAATTGACATGTATTTAAGTTGCATTTTCCCTCTCATTTGGGTAAGTGGGAAGTGGTTCAAGGTAAAAATTTGTGATCAAGTGTTCAAGAGCATTCAAGCATCCCTTTCAAGCATTGAGAATCTCAAGTCTCCCTTCAAGGCTAGGTGTTGCATTCAAGTCAAGAATTCAGCCATTGAATAGGAGATTGATTCCAACATTCAATTCCACACAAGCATTTCTATCAACATTGCTATCACAACCTCCCTTAAGGTGATTTACATTTCAATCTTTCATTTACATCTACTTGCAAGTACTTTCTTTCATTACTTGGTTAATTCCAAAACTGGGGTTTGACCTAAAGGCAAACCCCCAATCCCAACCCATTTTCCTCTTTTCTGTGTGTAGCTTGCAGGTGCATAGCTATACTTTTGGATTTGGGCTCCATTTGCAAAGGCAAAAAAACCCTTTTCATTTCACGGATTTTTCGGAGGACCGTGTACATTCTCGCCAGGGTCCAGGCGACTTTTCCTCAAATTCGCAGGGTGGCTTCATCTTGACATATTACTCCTAGATCCAGGTTCACAGCTTCATCCCATACTTCAATCTCAAGTTATAATTAGTTTCTTTGTCACTTTTGCACTACATAATTCAATCAATTCCTTTCCATTTCAAATAGGAAGAGGAGGATTAGCTTATCATTCCCATTTCACTCAAGAATTCTATCTTCTTCTTTGAAGGTTGAATCTAGTGAATATTCCTCTCCTCTTCCAATGTAATTAGGTGAAAGGTGTTTGAAGGGAAATCCATAGTGAAACTCTTATCTCTTCTTGGAGAGAAAGGGTAGTTTTCCTCTTGATCTCTCATTCACACATGTTTCACCCACCAATACACATTGGCCACATTACAACTTGAAATAAATTATGTCGGAGACTTAGGAGGTGCTTGTAGACCACATTCCTGCAAAACATCATTAGTGTGCAAAGTACAACATATATAGCGATAAATATCATAATGCATGGAAAATTCAACATGGACCCTACAACAACATGTAGTATGTGCATGATTAATCTTAACATAAAATGGTTTTTTCATCTCAAAAAATCTTTGACTAATTTTAATCTGAGGAAAGCTTTGAAGAAACCTTTCATAAAATTGTGTTTGAGTTATATCTAAATAGTGTTTTGGATGTGGCTCACGATTTTTAATTCCAATTTGCCTTCTAACAACATCTCTTTGGTTGGGTGAAACCCTTGTGTTATCATGCCAATATTTCTCAATTAACTTTCCTAATACATCAACAACAACCTTGTCCTTGTGTGGGAGTCTACCTGAGAATGCCCAAAGAGAATTATTGTTAGGATCCTCGATTTTCTCTCACCTCTCTAACGCATAGTGTAATGTGGTTCTACGTATCCTTAATTACTTGCTTGTTTTACTTATTAAATGAGATTTTTTCATTTCCTTTCCCATTATGGTTGATGTGAGGACATGATGAGTAACATTAGCATCTTTAGTGCATGATTTTGAACCAATGGCTTGGTATGCATCAAAAAAATTTCTCACAATGGTTCTTTCACTATTATTTTCGGATGTTCTTAACCCCAAAATTTTCATTGTCTCTCTAAATTTCAAATTTTTAATCATTTCAACAACTAATTGAAATCTTCCACTTTGATTTAAGTTTTCAAAATAGTTATTCCAAATTCTTCTAACCATTCTTCTACAAGTTCTTTCAGAAATTTTATCATGCATTGGCTTCACAATATTTTCATCAATGTCTATTAGGAACTTTGGTTTTCTACAAATTATTCTAAGAGGTGTTAAGATTGGTTCATGCTCTTCATTTTCATTAGGTGCATTATGTGCATTGATCACATCAAATTCAAATGGTATATCTTCTTCAATTTCATTAACATGTGCATTCATCGAATCATTTTAAAATGGTGTATGTTCATTGCATTCATGAGGTGCATTCATCATATGCATTTGAATTGGTGTATGTTGATCATTTTGATTTGGTGAATTCATCATATCAATTTCAATTGTTAAATGTTCATCACTTTCATTAGGTGTATTAGATGGCATACCTTCATGTAATCTCCTCATATGCTCCCTTTGTCTTTCCTTCATTGCCTCTCTTGTTCTTTCCCATTGTCCTACACATAACATCATGATGACAATCCACAATCAAATAGAAAAAAAAAATGATCATCATTTTGTTATAATCTAAAGTAGCAATGATAAAATAACTTTAAAAAAATAAAATACAAGACAAATCAATCATGATCAAAGAAAAAAAATAACAAATGATCATCATTTTGTTATAATCTAAAGTAAAATTGATAAAATAACTTCAAAAACTATCCAATATACGAGACAAATCAATCATTTCAAAGAAAAAGTGACCAAAAAAAAAATGAAAACCTAACTATTACTGTCCTAGAAAATCATGTGCAAAAGCAATGGGGCCTTCAAACAACTTGCAATGCTGGTTTTTAGGCTGTTGGGACTAAAATCTATTAAGATTTTCCCATGACCCGTATGGGTTACAGAAACCTAATGTGAACGTTCACAATTTCTCATAACCCGTATGGGTTATGTAGAACTAGAAATTTTGGCTTTAGTTCTGCATTACCAATACGGGTTATGGAAACCTAATGTGCATGTTCACAATTTCTCATAACCCATATGGGTTATGTAGTAGAACTAGAAGTTTTGGCCTTAGTTCTACATAACCCGTATATGGGTTATGTAGTAGAACTAGAAGTTTTGGCCTTAGTTATACATAACCCGTACGAGTTATGTAGAACTAGGAACCAAAAAGGAGAGAGAGAGAGAGAGAGAGAGAGAGAGAGAGAGAGAGAGAGAGAGAGAGAGAGAGTAGGATAAGGAGAGAGGAACCAAATAGGAAGTGGCGAGAGAGAGAGAGAGAGAGAGAGGAATAGAATATGATAAGAAGAGGGGATGGAGAGAGAGTTAGAGAGAGAGAAAGAGAGGGAGAGAGAGAGAGGGGGGGTAAGAGAGAATAGGAGATAGGAAGAGGAATAGGATAGGATAAGGAGAGAGGGATGGAGAGAGAGTTAGAGAGAGAGAAGGGGATAAGGAGAAGTGGAGGGAGGGAGAGGGAAAGAGAGAGAGAGAGAGAGAGAGAGAGAGAGAGAGAGAGAGAGAGAGTAGGGGGAGAGGGGGTAAGAGAGAATAGGAGATAGGAAGAGGGAGAGAATGGGATAAGGAGAGGGGGGAGAGAGAGGGGGAGAGATAGAGGAGATTGGGAGAAAGGGAGAGGGAGAGGGAGGGCGAAGATGGGGAGAATAGGATAGAGAGAGAGAGGGGGGGAGGAGAGATAGGATATAGGGAGAGGGGGAGAGGGAGGGCGGAGATGGGGAGAATATGATAAATAGAGGGAGAGGGAGAGAGAGAATAGGAGGGAGGGGGAGAGAGAGATGTTGAACACAATGTACCACTGAGAGGGGGTTGAATCAGTGGTTCCTAATACTTTTCTCTTTTAAAGCAACCTCAGAATATCGATTGTTATCCTAAGAACTAAACAATCAAACCAGTAAGACAAATGAGAATACCAAAATAGACAACCACACAAATGCAACCCACAACACTAGATGTACGAGGAAAACCCAATATGGGAAAAACCTCGGTGAGAAAAGTTGTTGGAGACTACTGCTCCAATCCAGCCTTATAGGTGAAACACTGAATTACAAATATTTAGGGCACCAACCCCTTCTGATTTAGGACACCAACCCAATGAGAACCAACCCCTACACCAAGATCCAACTTGGTGATGTATATTGAAATACAATTTTGTTACAATTATAGCTTCTTGTTGGAAATGAGTTCGGCAACTCTTGATCAAATAGATTACTGTTGGTTGACAATCTTCTCTTCTTTACTGGATCTCACACTACCGGTTATGAGATCACTCTCTCTGGTTCTTGGCCTCTCTCTCTCTCTCTCTCTCTCTCTCTCTCTCTCTCTCTCTCTCTCTCTCTCTCCTCTCTCTCTCTCTCTCTCTCTCTCTCTCTCTCTCTCTCTCTCTCTCTCTCTCTCACACACACACACACACACATAGCCTCACAACCAACCGTGTCACACTGGGATGCCTTCTTGATCAATCACACCTCACCGGTCAGCTCGACTACTATACCTACTACAATTTATCGGTTCTCTATCACTACCGGTTAAACCCTCTCACTAGTTTGCTTGTTAACATGCTCTACAACTTTCTTAGAATAAATTCTAACGGAGAAACACTCAAGCTCTCTTCACTCTTCTTCTTCTCCTTAAGAATCAATCTTTTCTATTTCAAGCTCATCTATTTATAATCATGGATTCCCACCAAGGACGCATTCGATCACTATTGTGTTAGGTTTTTCCTTCTCCAACTCGATCTGAATTCGAATTGATTTGATTTGATTTTCTTTTCCAGGGATAAGATCTTCATGACATCGATCAATCACCAGCAAAGCTTCGCATTCTAATATGCATTTTCTAAATATGGAGGTCTACACCATGATTTTTTGCTTTTCTTTGTCATTCGCCATTAATGGCTTTGTTGTTTCCTTCACCAAATAGATATAAAGATCATATCTTCTTGTAGGATCAGTTCAGTTGCTTTGCCAGCTTGCCTTCCTCGATCCGCAATCCTCTGGCATCCTTCGTGACTTGCAGATTCTTCATAAAAGTCAACCTTCTTGCAGATTTGTTACGTCGATGCACACTCCACTGACCTGTGCAATATCTCCACCTGGCATCCAGCTGTCATGCTTGTCGATTCCCACCTTTGCTTGGATTCCTATGTCGGTTTGACATACTTTGTCGACCAAGGTTGACTACCGGTTTAGTTTACCTTACCGATATGACCATCAAACATCCTCTATGTTTTTTTCATCGGTTGTTGTGCCTTCATAACAAACAAACAACCTTCATCTCAGGTTGTGCCTTACCGGTAACCTTCCTTTTGTCTTGCTCTTATTATATTGGTCACCATTTCTTACTTACTGGTGACTTGTCCAAACTGATTGACATCAATGACAACTTAAAGCCAATAATGCCAACAAGAGAGATAGATAATAGGATAAGGAGAGGGGGAGAGAGAGAGAGAGAGAGAGAGAGAGAGAGAGAGGATACGATAACAAGAGAGGGAGAGGGAGAGGGAGGGGGGAGAAAGAGAGAGAGAAGGGGGAGAGGGTGAGAATAGGATAGGATAATGAGAGAGACAGAGACAGAGACAGAGACAAAGAGAGACAAAGAGAGACAGAGAGACAGAGACAGAGAGAGACAGAGAGACAGAGTAGGAGAAGGAGAAGGAGGAGAGGGTGAGAGACATGAGGTAGAGAGAGAACAAGAAGGAGAAAAGGGTGAGAGACTCAACTGAGAGAGAAGTGTGAGGGGGAGAGAGATGAGATAGAACTCAAGGAGGATAATTAGGGCTCTGAATAGACAGAGATGGTGATGGGGGAAGGAAGATGAGAGAGAGGAAAAGAAGATAGATGTGCATGTATACAAACATATATACATATATCTATATAACTATAGATATGCATATATACATACATTAACACATATCATATATGTATGTCTATACATATGTGTAGTAAATGCTAAGTTTACAAGCATACATTATTATGTCTTCATAACCTGTACGGGTTTTGTGAAACATAAAATAATGGTTTTAGTTCTACATAACCCGTACGGGTTTTGTGAAACACAAAATAATGGTTTAAGTTCTACATAACCTGTATGGGTTATGTAGAACTGTCAATAGTACTTTTTGTTTTCGAAACCCATGCGGGTTTTGGCTTGGTAAAAGGGTTGGAAAATGACCCTAAGGCTTGTAAGCCCATTTCCCCCCCGTTTTTGTCCCTTTACACGTTTTTTCATCTTCCAACATGATTTATCGACTTTGTCATCATCAAGTTTACAAATGATCAAGTAGGTATCTCTAAAATTACCACCATAATCTCACACGTCTTGTCAGTTTTCTGACCATATAAAGTTTTCTATTTTTGGACAACATTAGCATAGTAAACTTTAATTTTCTTTACCAGTGGCTTGACAGTCCTCACAGACATATGTCTACCATTTTTTTAATAACTTTTGATATACTTGAACAAATTCAAAATAAATTATATATTATTGTTCTACACTAGATTCTATACACTTTAAAAAAAATAAGTTTGCATTTTTTATTATTTTGATGCAAGTTATGCCCAGCGCACGAACATGTACCAAATTTTTAGGATGCGGTCACTTCAAAAAATCATAAAAAAAAATACTCAACGGAAAATTACAAAAAAATACACAACTTCTAAATCTCACTCTTACCTATCATCCTACCAAATGGTTTTGCAAAATACTAAATCTAACTATATATTTTGTGCAGCGCACGAAAACAGCTATGTTATGTTTTTTTCTGAAAAAACAGGAATAGTTTTTCGTGCGTGAGAGGTTTGACCCTCTTAATCTTATCCAAATTTTAAAAACTTTAGTAGTTTAGAAACTAGATTCAGATTACTACAATTATTATTATTTTCTCAACTCCTAGTTTTGAGTGCATGACCTTCAAATATCTCTTTGAAGTTCATGTTTACCTGTTTTCAGGAAAAAAAAAAGTGGCCACTTATACTCCCTTTTTGTTCACCATCTTGGTGGACTTACCCCCAATACTGTCAGTAAAGTACAAGGAAACAAGATTGAAAGACTTCTACTACATCAAGGAGGCAAGATGCACCAAGCCCCCAGTGGACTAAGGATCTTACGACATCGATTGACAAAGTAGAAGGGAAAACATGACTGCAAGTAGCAAGGTTCTCCTCACATTGAGTCACAAAAAGATACCAAAATTATAAAGCAAAGCTCAGTTCACTAAATAACTCTAAGTATCAAGAAGGAAAATATGAGCGGAGTGTATGCCCCCAAGTTAAAGCGATCCTGCATGCCTTATCGAGAGCGATTGATTTAAGGTAGGATACACTCAAGAGAGAGAGAAGAAAGGGAGCACGCTATCGCAAGGATTTAGCCCCCATTCGAGGAATAAACCCAAGGTAGTTTCACTTTCCTCGAGGTCAGTATGTTGTATGATAACTCATGTATATCATATATGTATATGTGCATATAATAATCGTCATTCCCCAAAGAAAGGACACTACCTTGGAAGAAAGGGAATAGAGGATGTCTTTCGAGTCAACATGAAAGAGACCAAAACAGATCTCAATGCTTTGCATCATCCTCAATTAGACATTAAGGGAAAAATAGAAGAATAGGGATACACATAGTAGAATAGTCACAAAAGAGCAAGAGAGGAGAGAAGGAGAAGATCTGCAATGCTAATATTGCTAATCTAGCACGACATCCACCTCCCGATCTTTTTTATCACTATTTCGAGAAGGCGAGCAACACACTAGAGGAGTGACATCGAGAATAACAGATGGAGATAACACAAGATCCAAATAAGGACTATGCTCATAAGTCACTTTGTTCAATTCTAGGAGTTAGGATTAGGGTTTTTGAAAATTTAGTTGATAAATGCTTGTCCACATCAACATATTCATAGTCACTATCAAAAGCATTAGGAGTTGTATTGCCATCATGAATTACATTTTCACTCATTTATTCATCTAGATTTATAGACAGAGGAGTGCGAACATGAATAGGAGTAAAACCATCACATGTTTTTTGCAATTTATTATTTGGAGATGTAGGTTCAACATCTTGCTTAGGGGAAAAGGGAATCATATCAATTGTTGGAGTCTTGGGAGATTGAATAGTTTGAGGAACAACTTCACGAGCTCAAGCATGACACCTTCATCGGTGGTCTCTCACACAATGATTTTGTCAATTCTTAGTGGAAGGCTAAGAAGAAGGAGGAACATTTGTTGAAGGAGGAATAGTCTCCTCTTTGATAGTTGAAGGTTTATGTTGAGGTATTTTAGGTTGGACAAGAGGAGAGGCGGGCCTCTTCTCTCTATAAGAGAAAGGAGGTGGAATTGTGCCATATAAAGGAGGAATATTAGGTGTAGGACGGAGACCGGGTCCGTCATGGGGAGGTGGTACAGGTCTAACCTTAGAAGAATTATTGTTTTTCTTCTTAGGAGAAGGCATAGTTACATCCATAGGAATAGGTTGAGGATCTTCCTTAGGAGGAAGATTAGTCCTATCCATTAGAGGAAGGATTTCATCTTCAAGAAGGATGGGGATATCAATTGTTGGGGATCTAGGTTGACTTAAGGATAAGATCGTATCTTTCTTCCATTTTTGATAAGATTGGAAAAGAGCTTTACTCCTTTGTGGAAGAGATTGAAATTGCTTAGGCCAAAAGAGATCAATAGGAACACCTAGGCTTCTTTCGGATGGTCGAAATAAGTTGTGGTTAACAGTTATGATTTCTTTGTTGTGGGGAAATTTCAAACACTTGTGAATTGGAGAAGCAATTGCCTTCATGAAAGATAGCCAAGGGTAGCCCTACTTCACATGGAATTGCTCAGAAGAAGGAATGATAAAAAAATTGACATCCATAGATTTAGTGTGAACTTCAACAGGAAGGGTGATAGAACCAATGGTAGGACAAGAGAATCCATCAAATAACTCCACAACCACATTAGTGTCATCATATATTGGTTTAGGCAAACGTAAAGTGAAAAGATACTCCTCAGTGATGACATTAACCATGCAGGAGGGATCAACAAGAGCACCATGGCAAGGTATGTTGTTAACCTTTGTAACTATGTATAAAGGGCCAACGGGTTCTTTAATGGTCTCACTAGGGTCAAATGTAATACAAGGGTCCTTAGGTATCGCTTGTTTCTCTACCATATTCACTAAATTTGGAGTTGTGGTAGTACGATCAGAGGGAGAGAAAGAGGTATGTTTAGTCTCAATCATGTTAGAGGTATGAGAAGGCAAAGGATCACTAAAAATCTTAAGATTTTTATTAGGAGGAGCTACTGATTTGTTTCCCTTATCATTTACACCTGCCACAGATATAGTATTATTATCAATCAAATCTTGAATCTTACTTTTCAATGCAAAACATTTCTTAGTATCATGACCAGGCTGATGATGAAATTGACAAAAGGAATTGCTATCAAAATAAGGGGATGCAAGCTTAGATGGGTCAACTTGTTTTATAGGAGGAAGTTTGATAACATTTCTTTGTAACAACTGAGACATAATAGTATGTAAATATTCATTCAAAGGAGTAAATTGTCTTTCTCTTTTAAAGAATTTAGAAATAGGAGGCACACCTGTTGTAGCATTCACATTGTTGTTGTTGATTGTATCATTGAACTTGATGAAGATTTTTGTTGGTTTGAACTTCGCAAATGGTCGTTGAACACTCTCCCCCTTATCACTCGAAGCCATAGGAGTAGATTGCTCCATTTGACTCACAACCAGTTGATAATTGTGGAGTGTTGTGCACAATTGCGGAAAGGAAGTAAACTCAAACAAAAGAATATTTTCCCTAATATCGTTTTGCAAATTAGAAATGAAAATTCTCTGAATATCATTATCAGGTAGAGGAAAGGAAATTTGAGCACACAAATGCTTATATCTACCAATGAAATCAGTCACTTTTTCTTTAACACCTTGTTTATAATGCAATAAATCAATCAAACTGATTGTCGGACCAATGTTGTTTTGAAATTGTTGAATGAAAGCATTTACTAATTGTTGAAAAGAAGTGATATAATAAGAAGGCAAAGAGCAATACCATTGTAAAGCCTTATCTCTTAGAGTTCTTGTAAACAGTTTTGCAAGCAATCTTTGACCATAAGCAAAATCAGTACACAAGGTTTGAAATGTTTTAACATGAGTTAGAGGATCACCTTTTCCATTATAGAGTTCCATTTGAGGGACCTCAACATGCTTATGTGGCATAGTTTTAATAATATCAAGGGAAAGTGGGCTCGCAACATCAAATGTGGGCACACTAAACTTGGATTGACTCATGGAAGCAATTTGTTATTGTAAGGAAGATATAGTTTGAGAAAGTTTGTTAATGGTCGCTTTGGTAGAAGAATTGAGGTTAGACATGGTTGATTGAGAAGGTGGCGTGATGTTATTGAAGGAAGGCATTGATTGAGAATAAGGTGGTGGGATATTATGATAAGTAGGCATAGGTGATGATTGAGTAGGAAATGGGACACTTAAAGGAGGAATAAAATTATTGAATGAATTGCTCCCTTGTGTCACACTGATTTGTTGAGGGATAATAGGAATACTTATTGAAGACATAGGAGGATTAAATGAAGAAGAGGGATTGCCCCCATGACTAATGGTTGTAGGAATGACATTTTGAGTTGAAGTAGCCATGATGTTTGAGGTAAAAGTAGGAACACTAGTCATAGGAGTAGTCAAAGGAATAGAATAATTGATTTGATTTTAAGGTTGTGAATGACCTAGGTTTTTGGCATAACTCTTTATAGGAACGACATTGGAATCAACAATATGAGCAATTCCACACAATATATCAATTCCATTCTTATCACTTTGAATCATGCGTTCAAGGCCTTCAATTAATGGAAGAGCTTCACTATTAGGGTACTCTTGGGACATCCATTGTTTAAAGTTATCAAATTGATTGTCCAATTTTGAAAGTTGATCTATGGAAACTCTAGTCAAAGCTTCTTCCTGTTCATCATGGGATTCATCAATTGGATAGATAGGGACATGATTAGGATGGGAAGAATTAGCATTATCCTCATTAAAGAAGTCACCCAAATTATCCATATTCTTGGTAATGAAACCTTAGGAAGCCTTAATTCTAATGCTTTGTCTAATGGGGATAGTGTAGGTAGGACTAGTAGTGGTAAAAATCATGCACTAGAGGGAAAATTTTCAATTTTGAATTTTGAATAATAGGAACAAAGTGCACAAAAATTGAGTAATGCAAAATTTGAGAAAACAATGATTAAACAATTTGAACTTTGTTGAAAGAAGAAAATGACACAAGTTCCAACAATAATTTTATGATGAATGAAAGAAAATTGGAAGTTAAAATTAGGGCCAATGGGATACCACTTAATTTAAAATTGGCAAAATCAGAAATTTTAAAATCGGGGCAGATTATAATTAACCGCTTAACTTTAAAAAAAATTCTTAAAATTTGAAATATTGAATTTTGAAGGTATTTTTTATTTTAGAGGGATCAAAAATCGACAAAATCAGCCAGTTTTCTAGATTTAAGCTATTAAATACAGTCATAACAGTCTCCCGAAATTTCGAGAAAAAGGTCGGGGACCGTGTTGAAAGTGCACACGGTCCAACCAAATTTTTTCAAAATTTTAAGTGATGAAAGTTACAATTATTTTAAAGCTAACCCCAAAAAATTGGTGGATTTTATGATCTCTAGATAGGTGAAATGGAGGTTTGAAAGTGAAAATAGGACCCTATTTAGGTTTTGAGAAAAAAAAAAAAAAAGAGGAATTGAATTGCAAATTTGAAAAGGGTCAAACCTAATGGATAGGGACACCTTGAAAAATGTTTAGAAAACTGAAATTGACTGAAATTGATTGAAATTTACACAAAATCCAATTAAATTTGAAAATTAGGGTTTCGGGACCTAACCACTTAATTTTTGAAATTGTGAATTTTGAAAAAGGAGGAAAATTGAAATTTTGATTTTTAGGACAAAAGATAAGTCTGAAAATAGTCACAAATCTGAAAATAAATGGAAATTCAATTTTTGTAAAATTTCAAGACGATTTTTGAAAATTAGGGTTTTAACAGTTAACCTCTTAATTTTGTGAATTTGATTTTGCAAATTGAACAAGACAATGAAGAAATTGAATTTGAAAAACAAAGCAATTTTCAGATCTAAGACAATAACAAACAATTTTTACAAGACACAGGTTCAATTTTAATTTTTAAAACTAGGGTTTTGAATGAATTAACCACTAATTTTGCAAAAAAATTAAACTTGTAAATGAAAAGTATGCAATGATTTTCATAATAAAGCATGCAAGATGTCGAGTTCACCAAAATGTGATGTGAGAAAAAGTGAATGATGGAGAGATCAAGAGGAAAGCTTTTCTTCCCTCCGAGGAGAGATGAAAGTTTCACTGCATATTTCCCTTCAAACACTTTATCCACATTACATTAAAAAGAGGGGGAAATTCACTAGATACAATCTCTTAGGGAAGAGATTGTATACTAAATGAATTGATAATGATGTGAAAATGACAAGCTAACCCCTCTTTTAGAATGGAAAATGGTTGAATTATGTGTTTTGAGACTAAGTGTAAAAGTAGAAAAGAACTGATTATAACTTGCACTAGAAGCAAGGGATGAAGTTATGCACCTAGATCTAGCTATAATACGTCGAGACGAAGTCATCCTGCAAATTTGAGAAAAAGTTGCCGAGACTGTGTTGAAAGTGCACACGGTCCTCCAAAAAATCTGTGAAACGAAAAGGGTTTTTCTGCCTCTGCAAATGGAGTCCAAATCTGCAAACATAGTGGCACACCTGCAACCTACACATAGAAAAGAGAGGAAAAGGGATTGGGATTGGGGGTTTTCCTTTAGGTCAAACCTCAGTTTTGGAATTAACCAAATGACGAAAGAAAGTACTTGCAAGTAAATATAAATGAAAGACTGAAATGTAATTCACCTCAAGAGAGGTTATAGATAGAAATATAAGTAGATTTGCTTGTATGGAATTGAATGTTGAAAGGGATCTCCTCTTCAATGGTCGAATCCTTGAATTGAATACAACACCTAGCCTTGAAGGGAGACTTGAGAATGCTCAATGCTGGAAAGGAATGCTTGAACTCATGCCCACTCTTCACTTATTGAACTTCCAACTTATGCAAATGAGAGGACTAATGTAAAGATAGGACATAGGGGGGCCCAAAATAGGGAAGGGATAGGGGCGCCACACCCTTGTCCTAGGGAGGATGGGGGTTGCCCTTATCTTGGGACAAGAAGTAGGTTCAGGCAGTGCAGAGGGCAGAAAAAGTGCAGTTTCTAGGGATGAGCAAGTCTCGGGTCTCTGATCGGGCTTAGGGATTTAAATCGCCAATGTGAAGACCCTAATGTGGTCGCAAATTGCAAGGATCACAATTTTATGACACTATAGTTGTGTTAACCTCCTATCTATCATCCACGATGACTTTTTGCAATGTTTCTTTAGAGACATTGTACAAATTTTCAACAAGTTAGTGGGCATTATTGACTTTCATTGTAACAAAGGCAAGGTTTTGGTCCACACCATGTTGAGCTTGGCACTCAAGGTCTAAAAATATAAGATAAACTTGAGGGAAGCATTTAAAATTGTTGTGGTCTACTTGATTCACTCCTAAAATGAGTATAATTTTTGTGTTATAATAAGGAAATTAGGGGCCTTAAATCTTTACACTATCTCCTGATATTTGGTGTGGAATGTTTGTTATAGTTGATGTTGTTGTTGAGCTTCCATTAGACTTTGGGTACTTGTGTAACTAACACACACTTGCAAATTTTGATTTGTAAATTTTTCTTTTTCCTTCTTTAGGGTCTCAATATGCACTCTTATTTCTGCAACCTCTTCTTGCATCTTTTCTTTAATGATATGATTCCAATTTTAAACCTTCTTGAGTGACTCGTTTTTGGAGCTCAGCCTTCACCTTAGTGAACTCTATATCCTTAGCTTTCCATTTGGTATTTATGTAGTCTAAGGTACTCTTAACCCTTGTGACCTCTTGCTCCTTGTCTAGGTGGTGGCTGACCCTATGGTAGTCAATGGTGACAAACTTTTGCATCTTTTCCATAAGATCCACATTATCTTCTGGGGTTACCTGACTCGGATTTAGGCCTACTAAATGTATTGAGTAATCCTCAAGCTACATTTTCTCTTAGGGCTTGATCACAGTGGGAGTCATATGGGTAACTATCAATGTTTTCTTAGAGGGCTCATACAATTATCTTATATGTGGAACTGTATCTACTTTTTCCAACAAGCCTCATGAGCCTTCCTCATAACTTTAATATGATTATAAAAGTTGCTAGCAGATTGAATTAATTTTCCTACAAAAAGGGAACATGGTGGAAACCCATAGGGAATGGTCACTAGCTATTGTGAAGTACCAAATGACGTTCTCATGGGTAAAGGGGAATGGATAAGAAGAGTGGAAGGGGAGGAAGGGGGAAAGTTGTGAAGTGGAATGGAAAGTGATTGTGCCACAAGGGTGGTTGATGAGGCAGATGCGGTCATGGGAGTATCAAGTGGCATAGGTGTGGTAGCAGGATAAGTGGAAAAAAAGAAAGAAGTCGAGTAAGAAAGAAGAGGGGTAGAAAAACTTACCTATTGAAGAGTCATTGTTGACTAAATTGTTGCATGGGGGGCATTAGCTAAATTGGTGTTTTCATTGTTTCTTCCTCCATTTCTTCCTTTGGATCTCCTTCTAGTATTATTTTTCTCTCCTTCTTATTTGGCACTAAGGAAGAACCAACCAATATGTCTTCGGGGCCAAGTTGTTGGGAATTATTTTCAATGTACTCTACAACTATCTTCTCCTTCATTTATCCCACAATATGTGAAGGTTATGGCCACGTTTTTGGCCTCTATATTTTAAATATTTCTATCACTCCTTAGTAGTGGGCAATTCATATTATTTTACTTTCTCTTACTCTTTTGTTTGTTCTTCTTTCATCATTACCTCTCGCGAATTCAACTTGTGTCTAGTGGGGAGTTAGACTCATCATCATGTTACTCATCCCATAGGATTTCCCATTGCTCATTCATTTCTACATCTTTGAATCTCCTCTCCATCTCATGAATTTCCTAACTATATTTCTAAAAGGCTTCATTTTTCTCAAGACTCCAATCTTTATTCAATAGCTGCTACCGCATACCCTTAGTCATGACCCTTATTGGATCATACAGCTTGATTGGTGTGTAAAATAAATCCCATGACTATAACTCCTTTAGAGTAATTAGTGAAAGGTCTATATAGATACTTGATTAGTCCTTAGTGGGTGACCACTTCTTTTCAAACTATGGTTGAGGCTCATGTGCAAAGAGGGGGCTAGCTTCAAGTTGTCTATGTGAACATCCAAGTCATAGTTCCATTGATTTTTTATCATATCTAGGCCAAGATTAATCAACTTCAAAGTGTTTAATTTCTCTATGAATCTCTTTGTTACCACTATTCCTCATCTCAAGAAGTGGGTGTCATATATTGATTTCTTCTTTTTCCTAGCCCCAACAATGGAGTCGACCACATCTAGATTTCAAGCCATTTCCAATGCTGAGGTTATCTCAATAATCTTGCACAAAAGCCTAAATGGCTCCTTCTCAAGGTCATGGAATATGATCATTATAAAATTGGCTTTGAAGAACTAGTCACAAGGGATTTTTCAACTTGTGAGCCACTTTCACTAGGCATTGGTCATTATAGGAAAAAAATATTCCTATCTCATGCATATTAGCACAAGGGACAAAAAATAATCAAATAATTCATACTAGTCATGAGTGGCTAAAATAATATGGGTCCACATATATATCAGAACTATTATGTGGGGATATATGGACAATTCTATTGTACCCAAGTTAAGGTATTAGGAGAAGAATCTATAATTTTGAAACAACATGGGATGGAGAAAACAGGAGGAATGTCTAAAAACTCCTTCCATCTCAAAATTCATCAATTAATAGAGGTTACTATCTATGATAACTCCAGAAAAATCCATTCTATAAGATTTATCCCTTGAGACATACCTTAACTAGAGAGTTTCTCCAAACTAGTAACCATAGACATTTGCATCATGATATAGCCCAAAGATAAAGTTAGCATGGAGAACATGTCCTTCATATCTTGAGCTAGAAAGTTATTTGGTGCAATAGGCAGAGTAGGTATCTCAGTATTCTCCTCATCCAGCTTGAGAGTTGTATTGATAAACCTTGATTTGTTTTTCTAAGTATCCCATACTTTTCATAATATTGCCTTAATGTATAATTCCATGATAGGATTATAGGTGAGGCACAATATTTCCCTCACTACTTCAGCACTAATTATGACTATAAGGTTCCTCCCTTGTATGATTCTATTATCATCATTGTATATGTCTACACATGAAAGAATTAATTCTGAGTATGAATGGACCATAGACACCATATATTGAGCTAATGTTGAGATCCATAACTTGAACCAAAAAGAATCATAGTCATTGGTAAGCATCTTATTCAAGATGAAAATATATATGCCTTCTATCAATTTCTTTGGGTTCTTGAACAATTTGGGGTTGAAGATCTCATCTGCATAGTCTTGGACCAAGCTAGAGTATTTGTAATGGCCCTTATTTACTCACATGACTTTTGGGACTTACGTCTGAGGTAGTTTTGTTAACACAGACCAACTGCCACTACACAAAAATCTCAAACTATTAGTGAGAGCACTACTAGAGAGGTTAGGATGTCTAGAAGGGTTGAGGGTCCCATGTGACAATAATTTAGCCCCTCGAGCCAAGAGGTTCGTATTAGACACAGTCGACCATGAGGCAAGTAAGTTGTTACCAGTGGGATTCAAATCCTCCTTAGTAGAGTCATCGATCTATGAAAGAGTAGAAGCATAAGACTTTCTTACCATATACTCTAGTGGGATTTTCTTTTTCTTTCTGTTATCCTTAGTTTTTATTGTGAAGCAAAAATTGGATAACTCCTACGAATTTTTATTTGAATTCATTCTCATTTCTCTAAAGTTTTTTTTTTTGAGGAATTTTGTCCACCTAATTAGTCTTTGGGAATCTTTGTAGTTGCTTCTCAATTTTAGTTTTGTTGGTTAATTCAAAAAATTAACTTAAACACGTTTTTTTTTTCTTTTGGTGCAAAGTCAAACTTTAAGCCCGATATTACACCACCTTTGGTCTTTTTGTACAAGGATGGAGTTAACTCCGATGTTGTACCATTTTAATCTTTCAAATGATGCAATTCGGATGTACAAGTCCAAATTGCACCATTTTGTTCTTTTATGTGTGAGTCGAACTTGTGGCCTGAATTGCATATTTATTTTTGCACGAAACAACATATTAATTGGTTTGGGTTTTTTAAGTCATTTTGATTTCTTCTTCTTTTGTGTCTTTATAGTCCTTTTTTCTCCTTCATTTGTTTGTTCATGTTTGAGTTTTTTGCATATTTTGCAACCAAAGTAAGGGTCGAATCCATTCCTTTCATTCAGGTATGTTTCCTGGCCCTTTTGTCTTTATTTTAATTATGTTATTTTCTTATCTTTCGAACATGGTGTATGTTGTCAATTAAATCTCATCATACACCATATCCATAAATCTTTGCTATGGAGCATAGTAGGCCTTAATCCCATCATGCACCATCTTCGCATACGGTTAATAGCACAAAATTGCATCACGTTTCAAGCCAACTTATCAACACAAGTGATTTTAAGTAATTCTAACTAAATATTAATTTTATTTAAATATTTGGTTTATAGAGATTCATTATAGCTATCTTATATATGGGCCACAACTTTTCCAATTAGAATTGTCTGCTAAATGTATATTTTATACTACTTTGGGTCTAATTACCAAATTTTTTTTTGTTGAAAAACTCAATGTTTCAAAGCCTCCTACTCTTATAAAAAAAAAAAAATTTAAATGTAAAAAATACCCTTTTATAGATCTATAAGTGAATTTTCCAAAATATATAGCTTTTAATATTTTAATTAGATTTTATATTTTATATTTTATTTTTATTGAAAGTAGGTCATCAACACTAAAATATACGGTTAATTATCTTGTAAAGGAAAAATACTAAAATTTATTTAAAACTTTTGAAAAAAATAAATGCACTGGAGAAAAGTCTATGTCAAAATGGTATAGTTCTTTTCTAATTTGGATGAATAATTAAGAAAACAGGTGATGCGAAATGGATAAGTTATATTTCAGTACAACCAACTTTTTAAATTTATTGAGAAATATAAATACATAAAAAATAGTTAAAAATATATTTTTGCACTAAGGTTTCAAGTTATCAATATACACAAAAAAATTGAAGAAAAAAAGGTAAAATTTACTATATAAAGTGTGACACCTCGTGTAACTTCAATTTCAACATTTTATCAACAACTAAATTATAGTGTTTACTTTATAAGAAAGTATATTCAAATAATTTTTAAAAAAATTTAAAAAATTACAAACATTAAATACACAAAAAATAATACATTTTATTAGTTGACATCATTTCAAAATTCAAAACATAAATTTCACTTTTTATTGATTCAATTTAAAAAGTTGAACCGGCATTGGTCATTTCCTTTATAAAATTGTGACACGACTTTGTGCTTTCACCCATACTCTTTGCCAACTTATAAATAAGAAAACACAATGGATGTGGGGTTTGTTGGGTTTGTAACCCCGACATACACCATGTTTTGCATGGTGGATGTCTTGGTTGCAAACCCGACATGAATTATTGTTATATCTTTTTCTTTTTGGTGTATGATAGGTTTATGACCCTGGCACGCACCGAAGTCTTTCCTTTCAATGTATGGCAGGGTCATAGCTCTACCCTAAACCAACAATATACTTTTTTACCAAGAGTTGTTTGTTTGGTGTATGTCGAGGTTGTAACCCCGACCTACACCATGGTTATTTCCTTTGGTGTATGGCAGGGTTACGACTATGATATGCACCAAATTAAGTGTTTCTCCCTTTGCTCCTTTTTTCAGTGGTGCAAGTTGGGTTTTAAACCCAATTGCCACCACTTGTTTATTTTGTTTAGGTGCAAATACAGTTTACAAACCCGATTTACACCAAGTTGTTTTTTATAGCTTTTCCAATGCAAATCTAACTTATAAGTGTGAAATGCATCTTTTTTGAGCCACACCTATGATAGGTGTAAATCATGTTTGTAAGCCTAATTTGCACCAAATGCACACACATATATAAATCGGGTTTACAAACCCGATTTATATTCAAATGCATTCTTATTCTATCAATAAGTTAGGGTTTTTGAAACCCTAATAAGGTGATTCTAATGGGCTAAAGTGTAAGGAAGTTAAGTAGTGGAACAACTTCCTACACTAACCTTGAGAGGAGGGTAATATAAAACTTTTATACATCATAAAAATAGTTACAGAAACTTAACAAAAATAAACATAATATCATGCATACCACAACACAACAACGCTGTGATTTATGTGGGGAAAACCCTTTCGGGAGAAAAACCCCACACTCCAAAAGCAACTCAATATATTATTCATCAATCAATAACAAATTACAATATACTTGCAGAGCAAGCTCTTCACAAGAGTACCACTAATTAGAGACTCAAAGGTAACTCAATCACCATAAGACTCTTACACACAACCTCTATCTTATGCACCTCATATATAGGAGATACAATACAAGAAACCATCAAATAGGATTACAAAACCATGGGCTAAAACCACCCAACAAAGGTGAGTCGACCTTATCTCCATTCTAGATACTTTATGATGTGTCAAAACACACACCAACATGTGTTCCTCCCTTTTACAACTCATTTATGTGTCTGATGCATTTTATATTTCATATTTTAGGATTCCAAACTTCTAGAGGCCATAACTTGTGAACCGTTTGAAGCATCGGAAAGCTCGCGAAGTGCTCTAACACCTCATAAACTGCTATGCTATTTACACCCACTTTTCAGAGCATTTTGGAGCCTCTAAATTACTCAAAATTAAATTTAAACCTTTTATCACACCCTTCAAAAATAAAAACTTTAATATCTTCAAAATCAACTACGATCTTGCGATGAAAAATTTACCGACATGCTTATCTAGCCAACCAAAAACTTTGGGGAGAATTTTGCACCATTTCATGCTCAAACAAAAACTTATTATAAATAGTAACCTCAAGTAAATGCAAGGTTGAGACACAATTTTTCCAACAATCTCCCACTTGTCGAATACCTTGCAAGAGAAAAGAGAGTATCAACAATAATTTAATTACTAAGGGCCATGAGGCTCATAGACTCCGAACACCATTTGAACTTCTTTATGTTCACAACTTTAATAAAAGAATCTACAACATTCATCAAAGTCTCTACCTTAACCAGCATCACCTTTCCATCTTCAACCATAGCTTTGACAAAATGATACTGAACATCAATGTGTTTGGTTTAGGTGAGAAATGTCGGGTTCTTAGCTATGTAGATCACACTCTGACTATCACAATAAACTATTGTTACACTTGGGTGAACTCACAATAATGGTTCCCATTTTTTTGCCACTTTTGACACTGAGATGTACATTTTTAAAATAATCTTCAACTTCTAAGAACTATAACTTTTAAACTATTAAAAATTTGAAGATGATGTAAATTAGTGATTTCTAGCATTTTGTTTGTAGATTCTATATACATTTTTTTCAAATTTTTTTGAAGGATTTTTTAAAAAAATTTCCATCTCCCTCGAAAAGTAGTTTTTTACAACAAACTACATTTTTTAAGAGTGATGTGCCTCCCGAAATACATAACTTTTTTTCTATAAATGATAAAAACTCAATTCTTTTGAATTTTGGTTTTTAACATCAATATCCAAGGCTTGCATTTGGTTTTATAGTGATATGTTCAATATTTTTCATTTTATAAAGTTTTGAAGTCCGACTAGTCATAATTCAGACATAGGTTTACGTTTGAACACATAACTTGTTCTATATAAATCAAAATTCAATTTATTTATTTTTGTTAGAAAGAAGACATCAATACCAGGGGCATAGATATTTTTCAGAATTTTTTTGAATTAGTTTCTTATTTTTCCCAATGCGTTGAACAGAGAAGTTCATGTTCGGTGAAAAACCAATTTTCCATAAAATTAAAAAAACAAGAACATAATAAATTCAAAATATAACAAAATTATACTCATTGGAAAGCTTGTTCTGAGTACTACCATCTAATATTTTTGGGTTATCAATATTACTTCATTCGTGCCTTGAACTAGAGCTCCGAAGTCATTAATTCTTCAGAACTCTAAAAATTTTTGGGAGAAACTTCTAATTGAAGGGTTCGAGCAAACAATTGTTCAAGTGAATTGGGTTCGCTCAAACCCCTAGGCTTGTTTTTTGGCCCATACTTTTTTGTAACTATCATGTTCAAATGAACCCGACCATTTTTAACTGTCGGGTTTCGTTCGAACTCTGGCCGACGCATTTTGGTTGAATGAATTTCATTTGTGGAGTCGTATAAATGTCCATAATTTTTTTCATTTTTTATCACACAAATGATTAAAATAATTCGCATTTTTGGATGAAAGAAGACATTTGAAAATTATTTTGAAGGCAATAATTTGAAGATTTTTTGTAAAAGCATGGGGAACAAGAAGAGAAGGCAAAATAAGACTTCAAGGAATTATTCTCCCGAAACGGAAGAAAGATATCGAGAACAAAGAAGACAAAGATATCTTGAAGTAAGTATGTATTTTTAATTTTATTTCTATTTAATTTAATATGTATTACGTAACAATTAATTAGTTCAATATTTTTAATCTAATTTTTTAATGAAAATTAATTTAAAAAATCTTAATTAAATTAATTGGAAATAATAGGATTAAAAATAATCTTGTTTTAATTGGAAAGCATAATTAATTTGAGATAATACATGTGTATTTGCAAATTTCAAATTCCATCAACTTGCTTGTTGCATAATTGCATTTTTCTCCTATATAATTAAGTCCATTTATAATATATAAGACCTATTAAGTCATAAAATTAATAAGACGTATTATGTCATAATTTCTAGGTTCTAAATTATATATATTGAATATTTAATCTACATGTACAAGTAATTTCATGTTCAATAGGTCCTTTAATATCACATAATATATCTGTCTTAAGGGGAGTTAAGTATATCAATTGTGAAATGTTTTTTCATACATGGTCATATTGATTTTAATAATAAGGCCTAAATTAGGACTATTACATTGATTATAGGTCTTAAATGTGACATAAATTTATAAGGTCTATTAAACATGTTGAATAATTTGATAGTTCTAATACTTAATATAAGTACAGATCCAATAGCCAACAAGATGAGAGGGGGGGGTGAATCATAAAAACTTAATCATCAATGAAAACATCAGATTCAACCTCGGTAACATATATCAGTCATATAATAAAAATTGTCAAACATGCAAACTCAAAAGCATATGAACAATATAAACCTCATAACACCAGATTTAACATGGAAACCCAAATAGGGAAAAACCATTGTGGGATTTCGGACCCACTAAGAAATATACTCTTCTAGAGTATGTTTGGTTAAAAGCCAAACCTGTTAAAGATTACAAAACACATTGCTAGATGTGACCCAGTTAAGGGATTTCCCTCATATCTGTTAGGATCTTCACTTTGTTAGAAGTGACCTTGTCAAAGGATTTCAAACACTCATTTAAAATGTCACCTTGTTAGAGGATTTACATATAAGACTGTTAAGTCCACTCGGTTAAGAGATTTCCTGTCACTTTCACAATATAACAGTAATACAATCTATCTGCAACTTCACATCTAAAATGCTAAAGCAGATTCTTATTTCTTCAATACAATCTAGACATAGAACTAATCTTGTCTATCTGTTGGGCATCAATACTCTGTTATTCTAACAGGTCTTCAAGCTTATGTGTTTGGTAATCACTATGTAGCATCCCTGTGCGTACACTTGCCCGCATACATTGTTTATCAACAGTTCCTTATTTATAAACAATCTTCTAACCACTTAATCTCCTTGATCACATTTCCCATGATCAATCATAGCCATCATATCTTCAATCTTGTCTAGGTTCATTGTATCTTTCGATCTGAAAATGTTTTACCCCGCCTCGGAACTTGCACATTCATCTTGGAACTTATGTTAGGGTAATGCGGTTCAATCTAAGCTGTAGATCTTCTTGCCGACTTTCCATTGCCTTAGATTCATTAATAAACTTTTTCTACGGCTTGCCAATCATTGATCCGTTCCAGCTCATCAGCATCTTCCATTAAATATCACATGTAATCATTTAATGCATTCTGTTATAGCTCGGTTACAACTCGGTGAATACTAAACTTTACTCGGTAGACATTCTGTCTTCATTAACCGACTGTGATAACCTTAGGGTTTACCGACTAGGTTCCTTAGGGTTTACCGACTAGGTTCTTTGCTTGATAACATAGTGTAGTATTGACCTTTACATTTTACAACATATGTATGATGTTAGAACAATCTAAAACATCAAGATCTCATCATTGTCTGACTCGGTAGAGTTTCCCATTGAATAACTTATCCCTTTATTCATCATATTCTTTCCTGTGTCTTTACCGACTTCTTTATAATCTTCATATCATATTTCTTAAGATATGGCAACATCATACTGAATTAGAAAATCAATTTCTTGACATCAATGACAAAATAATAATATCAAGACAGTAAAACATCTTTAATCAGTTATGTCCATAATCATCAACAACCTTCTCAATATCCTTGTAATATTGCCAACATAATTTAGATGAACTATTTATATGATTTCACGTACATTCAAAAACATTTCAGATTAGGAGGTCTATTATGCAATAATAGGTCTTAAATATACATAGATGTGACAAATTATAGTCCACCTACATTATGGTCCATAACAAATTAATATGAGGTCACCTTTATCGTATGCATGCATCATTTAAATATTTGTACTTTTAAAATTGGAATTTCTAATTTATCAAAATTTTATTTTATGTGTTAAATTAGTGCTCAAAATTAGAGATTGAACTTTAATCGTAACTTGAGAACAAATTGAACTTTAAACCTAAACAGGTAATTTAATTAGAGTTATAACAATAAGGTCCTGAAAGTAATTAAATTTAATAAACCAAATTGAACGGGCTAATTTTAACATGTTACAAAGATTTAAGCCAAATTCACCCCTATTCTTAAACCTAATTGAATAATCTCTGATTAATTCAAGAACCTTACACAAACTCTTAAATTATGTTCAGAACGGGCTCGAGAAGAAGGGAGTTCTGAAGCGAGAGTCGAGGCAAACGAACCTGTTGAAGAACACAATATAGTTGATGAACATAGGGAGGAGATTGTCCAAGTTGAACCAATGGAGACCTTTGAAGGAGAGGGGTCAGGCTCCTTACCTCCTACCACTGATATGGATGAGCATATTGTGGATCTAGCTAAACAGGTGAAGAGAAATATTTCTTTTAAAAATTTAGATCATTTACTTGAAATGGATGTGGATGAGTTGAAACGTCTCAGTGAAGAACCTAGACATACTAAAAGGAGGTCAATGAATAAAAGTGGAAAAGAAATAATGTCTCATTTCAACAATCTTGATACTACACTAAAAAAAGCTCAATTGTTATCAATTGTACTTACTCATAAAGACTTAATAGATCCAATGAAATTGTTGGGTATAGATACAACAAGTCAAAAGAGGAAAACTTCTCAACTACAAAAATCTATTGTTGATAATGTTAAGAAAGGTTTGGTGAACATTGGTAAAAAATCTCGAAAACTAGATAAGACCATTTCAAGAAGAGTGATGTTGACATCTTTAGTAAATGAAAGATTGTCTCAAAAAAGACAAATCTCTTCACTGTCATCTGAGTTTGGTTTTAGTAGAAGGACAATATCTAAATATGTTAAAAGGAGAAAGATTTTGGATGATACTACCTCAGAAGGGAATTGGGCAATTATGTGTAGAGCTCCTCATTCTGATAGAATTGAAGATGTTGTTAGGAAATTTGTGACAAGTTTTTGGAATGATAATACTCGTCCTTCATCAAATAGTAGAGATGTTATCAAGCAAAGGATTGGTCTTGATCGTTATGATCTCCATGTAAAACATTGGATAGACACAACAAAACATGAATTGTATGTATTGTTTACTAAAACAAACCCTCATATAAAGATTGGACAAACCATGTTTGAACGGTTAAGGCCATATTATGTGAAGTTAAACAAAGTTTTCAAAACTTGTTGTTGTCATTATCACATCGAATTTGACTTGTACTATCAGGTGTTTCAAAAGATTAGAGAAGATAGTGATGGTTTTGAAAATGCTCCTCCTAAACGAACAAGTCAATTCATAGCATCCATCTTATGTGATAAATCAAATGATAATGCAACCGGTCAAATAAATTGCATAAGAGGAATTTGTGGAACATGCGGGGACTTGGCTAAATTGCCTTTGAGAGATGAAGATACTGACACGAGGAAGATGGTAAATTGCAAGAGTTACAAGTACAAAAAATTTGAAACAAAATTTGGAAAGGAATCTACAAGGCTAGATTATGAAGAAGAGGAAATACCTATTGGAACATTTATGGAAAATTTTCGTAAGTTGATAAAACCATACATATGCCATGGTTTTTTTGCCAAGTGGCAA
Source organism: Cryptomeria japonica (assembly GCF_030272615.1). Lineage (NCBI taxonomy): Eukaryota > Viridiplantae > Streptophyta > Pinopsida > Cupressales > Cupressaceae > Cryptomeria > Cryptomeria japonica. Next base: position 324,209,755 of record NC_081406.1, on the reverse strand, counting down.
GTAGAACAATTTAAAAGATTAAGAGACACTTTTCCACTTGGAACTATTCTATCTGTAGTTGACTTTGTAGAGAATTACTCTTTTGCACATCAAAAAGAGATTCAATCAAAGTATTACTTTTCAAAGCAAATCACTATTTTGGTGCATGTGTGTTATCGACATGCACAGATGAATTTGGATGGTTTTGATAGTACATTTGAAAACCGTGTCATTAAGAAAGAGTAACACTTCTATATCAGTGATGATAAGGAGCATGACACACTTTTTGTACAACATTGCTTTAAGAAGTTTTTTGAATATTTGAAAGATAGAGGCATAAAAATAGTTAAACATTTTGTTTGGTCTGATGGATGTGTGGCACAATTCAAATCTTCGAGGCCATTTTATGCACTATGTAGATATCATCGAAATGACAAAATACCACATGTTTGGAGTTTTTTTTAGAGTGGTCATGGAAAGGGTGAACATGATGGTGCAGGAGCTTGTATCAAACGTGCTTTAAGAAAGCATCAAATAAAGTACATAGGAGAATGTATAGAAGATGCACATGATGTTGTTGAATGGTGTAAGAAACACTTTGAGCAACCTAATTATCCATGGGAATCATCATCGAGAACATACAGACCCATTCCATATAGAGTGTTTTGGGAGATAACCGGTACGTGTTCTCTTTTAGTATTTTATTTAATTTTATTTAATTTTTAAAAAAATGTTCCTAACTTTCAAATGTTTCAATTTAACAACTTGATCTACATGTACATTCTTGTACACATGTACATTTTGTAGATGTGGATAGAAAATCAATGCATGGATGCAAGAGCATGGAGAGGACAAGATCTTTGCATTGTGTCATGAGTACATATAATCGCCCATGGACATTATATACTAGGGATTATTCATGTTTTTGTTCTGAATGCATTTTTGAAAACTATGTTGATTGCAAGAACCAAGAGCTTGGATATGTTAGTGAATGGAAAATGGTGCCACTAGATGTTTCTGACACATACGAGGATTCAAATGAGGATGAAAAATTTGAAGACATTCCTTTGATTTCTGGTGATTACTATCATATTTCAGGATTGATTAAAAAAGGTACATACATGACGTACACGTAAATATTTCCTTAAAAATGACATATAACTTAGAATTTATTTAACTTGTGTCAAATTGTAGGAGATATTTTTGCAGTCATAGCAGAAGATGGAAATATAGAAAGTGTTAGTTATTATTTATTGCGTTGCACAGAAGAGAGAAAGAAGTTATCGAAATCTGAGATGAGTCATGGAATGTCATTTCCCACAGGTTTGAGTTCTGATTTGAATGGGTTTGAGTACTGATTTGAATGAGTTCTCATTTGAATATGTACATGTACAAATCGCTTATGTACATTTTTTTTAATTTCTTATATACATGTACATGCAGGATCAGTTGTAGTGCAAGGGACATATTTCAAACAAGTTAAAATTGTTCAACATGGGATTCATTTCACTGAATACCAAATTGACAACAAGGTATATCAGTATAGTCACTTGGTCATTGTTGTTGGCCTAATTCTTCAAACAGTTCCACGTTGAGGGCGGTCTCAAAAGTGGAGACTAGATAGTGAAGATCATGACAAAATATTAAGTGTTATTGAAGAGCGTTCTAAACCACTTGATGTGGTATGAACTATATATATATATATATATATATATATATATATATATATATATATATATATATATATATATATATATATATATATATATATATATATATATATATATATATATATATATATATATATATATATAGTTAGCAATCCAAAGTACACCTGTGGTTCAGCCCACATGAATTGAATTAATACTGAAGATAAATTCTAGATCTCTTAACTTGTTTTGAAACTAAAGGATAAATATTTTTTAAGTTTAAATACATTATAGATCAAATTAGGATGTATTCAAAGTTAATTCAAGTATGTATGTACATGATTAAATGCATGTTTAATTTGTATGTATAAGGTACTATATCTAATTCTAAATGCATCTAATTTGTAAGGACCACTAGTTTAAATAATTTATTTAAAAAATGCATATTTAAATTAGAATGTAATATGTAATGTATTTTTAAAATTGATATAATATGGAATTAGGACATTTGTAATTACCTGACATGTACATGTTGTCAACTATTTAACTACAGTATACATACCTAGAAGCTCACATACCATGTGAACTATTCAATGTACATGGCCTATTAAGTTTAGTTTGTTCATTTCATACATACTCTTTTGTTTGAACATGTTCTTTTAAATTTTAATGCATATCTTCTTATATTTCTAACATGTGCACGTGATATATATATAATCCAGTCCAATCCATCAAACATAAAGTATGTATATATAATCTAACATGTGTGTGTACATGTGCACATGGAATATATAATCTAACACATGTACATGTGCATGAAATATATATATAATCTCTAGTCTAAACTTCATATTGATACCTGATGTAGTGGAAATATATATATAATCCTATCAAACACAATGGAGATATAAAGTATTTAATCTAGTCTAAACTTCATTGTACATGCATGTGAAATATACAATCTAATCAAACATGTATTGAAATCTAATCTAATCAAACATGTATAAATCTATATAATTTCCGATCAAACACAATGGAGATATAAAGTATAATCTAGTCTAAACTTCATTGTACATGCATGTGAAATATACAATCTAATCAAACATGTATTTAAATCTAATCTAATCAAACATGTATAAATCTAATATAATCAAACATGTATAAATCTATATAATCCGATCAAACACAATGGAGATATAAAGTATAATCTAGTCTAAACTTCAAATTTGTACATGCATGTGAAATATACAATCTAATCAAACATGTATTTAAATCTAATCTAATCAAACATGTATAAATCTAATATAATCAAACATGTATAAATCTAATATAATCAAACATGTATAAATAGATAATCTAATCAAATGTATGTATAAATCTAATATAATCAAACATGTATAATTTGATCAAACACAAACTAGGTATAAAGTATAATCTAGAGTCTAAACTCCATGTACATGCATGAATATATATAATATGAAAGTCTATAAAAAGATAAATGTAAATGAGCTATAAAGTCTGGAGCAAATCAACAGGGATCATCATGTCGGCTACGAACTGAGTGACCATCTGAGGGGGAGTCCTACAAAAGTAGAATTTATTTAAATATTAAATATAATATATCTATCTCTCTAGACATGCATGTACATCAAATCCAAGTAGAGTTAAATACAAATTTAAATATAAATTGTAACGTGCATGTATACATACATGTACATATATGTACCAAAAACCATAACTAACCTGTACACTAACAGCCTCTAAAGAATCTCTCCTATGAAGATGCTCAGAGCTCAAGGAAGGAGTGACATGAGCTAACTGTCAATTTAAGGATTAGTCCATGATCAATTTAAATGATCTATAAATTAAAACTTAGAACTCTATATTATTTATTAAACATGATCTATATATATATATATAGATTTATCCTACAAATTTGCAACATGTATACATATCTTCTAAAAATTTAAACGTACATGTACATGTACATACCTGTGTATCACTTGGAGTAGGTTGTATAGTCTGATCCTATCCTGTGATCATATCAACAACATCAGTCGTGCCTGCATATCTCTCTCTAGCTGTACGTATCACTGAGGAGTGCAAGGGGCTAACTAGATGAGTGGGCATCGTGGATGAAGTGTCTAACTATAGTAGCATGTCCATAAATCCAATATAGCTCAAATCTCTCAGCTGATCCTCGAATGAGTCCAAACCCTCATCTGTGATATGGACCTTATCAGCTCGTATATCCTCAAATGAATCCAAGCGGCCCTCATCTGTGATATGGACTTGATCAGCTCGTAGCTCCTCCTCTGCAGCAACAGAGTGATCTGTAGGTGGGTCAGTGCCTGGAGCATGCGTAAAGTGATGAGAATGTTGTGACTGTCTTGGGGTATGCGTCGATGCCACTATAGCCTGACCATCTCTGAGAATATCCTCTCTAACATCAGCCAATGGTATCCCAAGTCGAGATGAAATAAAACTATAAGCATATATTAGGTCCTCGGCTAAATACTGTGACATCTGTACATTTCTACTACCTCCGACTATAGTTGCTACCTCATCTGAGGAGGGGATGCCAGCAGAAATATACCGATCATCTGAACCTGAAGCCCCCCCATGACTAGAAGATGCATGATCTATGGATGATCGCGAATGTGGTCGAGTCATCATATATCTGCCCACCCTATCAGAAGATATGGTGGCTGCTGCTGATGCAATCTATCCAATCCTATCAATTGCTTCTCTCTGAGAAGAAATCACAACGTGATCTGCTATGGGTGCCATGGTTGGGACTACTACAGGAAATCTCTGGCCAACAAGGTCCCTGTGTCTAGGCGGAGCTCTATCACGCCTACGATATGCATCTCTATTAGCAATCCTACCCCTCCCCTGTCCATAATATCCTAGAATATCAAGGTAGTTTGGTTTCATCTAACAATAAACCTCAGCAAATACCTGTTGTGCAAAGTATAATGGTATCTAGTCATTATTAGGATAACGACCATGGGCAGCTAAGAAGCGTGGGTAAATCAGTGATGCAACCTGTGGGTCGATACATCTGGTAACCTGATATCCCCTCACCTTACTCTTCTCCTGATATTGTGGAAAGCATCTCTCCTTGATGGTCTCCTTTGAGACCACCCCCACCACATCAACAAAAGAATGAGGACCCCTCACCTCACTCCTCAACTGTCTATATATATCTGCTATAACCTCAGGTGAGAATGAGGTATGAGAAACTAAGCAGTCTCTCAATGTCTGTAAACTATCAAAAATGGGCATGCATGTACTCTTGTACACGCCATCAGTACGAGGGTCATCTAATATGTCCCTCAACCTATGCAACTCCCAATCACTGTACTGAAAAATAGTAGCAATGTCAGGCAAGGGGGGGTCCTGCTATGGAGGATCAACATCATCAATGTGTGGCTCCTGATGTGGAGCCTGCGCAGGTAGATCCTGATCAGGAGCCTGCAAAGGTATATCTTGGGATGCCATCTATCTAGGTACATGTCATAAAGTTAAAATAAATACGTAAGTAGAGAGAGAGAGAGAGAGAGAGAGAGAGAGAGAGATTATACATATATAAATCTTCATGAGAGAGAGAGAGATCATTTTCATTTTCAAAAAATACATGTAAAAATTTCAAATATTTCAGTGAGAGAGAGAGAGATAACATATATTTCAGATCTAGAGATAACATATATTTCAGAGAGATAGAGAGATCTAACACGTGTATATTTAAATCTTTGACATACATAAAAAATTCAAGAACATGATATATAACATTTGGGCCTAGATATGATTATATTTGGGCCCATATGATTATAAAAGTATTAAATCTGCAATATGTGATCTTAACGGGAATGTCATGTACGACCCCTTAAGACACTATGTGATGGACTAAGGGGTATGTCGTTCACACTAGGATTTTATAAGGGGTCATATGCGGTTCTAAGGGGTCATGCATATGTTAGGACACTATATGATCCTAAGGGGAATGTCATATGTATAGTAGGATGTTATAAGGGGTTATAAGGGGTCATTTGATCCTAAGGGGTCATATGTGACCTACTAAGGGGTCACGCATGTGTGTCAATGCATGCATGACTCCTTAGGACCAAATACGACCCCTTAAGACACTATGCACAATGAACTAAGGGGTATGTCATTCACACTAGGATTTTATAAGGGGTCATATGCGGTTCTAAGGGGTCATGCATATGTTAGGACACTATATGATCCTAAGGGGAATGTCATATGTACAGTAGGATGTTATAAGGGGTCATAAGGGGTCATTTGATCCTAAGGGGTCATATGTGACTTACTAAGGGGTCACACATGTGTGTCAATGCACGCATGACCCCTTAGGACCAAATACGAGCCCTTAAGACACTATGTGATGAACTAAGGGGTATGTTGTTCACACTAGGATTTTATAAGGGGTCATATGCGATTCTAATGTAGTTCTAATACGACCCCTTAGTAGGTCACATATGACCCCTTAGGACACATAGGAAATGTCATATTATGTACAGTAGGATGTTATAAGGGGTCATATGTGACCTACTAAGGGGTCACGCATGTGTCAATGCATGTGTGACCCCTTAGGACCACATACGACCCCTTAAGACACTATGTGATGGACTAAGGGGTATGACGTTCACACTAGGATTTTATAAGGGGTCATATGCAGTTCTAAGGGGTCATGCATATGTTAGGACACTATATGATCCTAAGGGGATTGTCATATGTATAGTAGGATGTTATAAGGGGTCATATGACCCCTTAGGACACATAGGAAATGTCATATGTACAGTAGGATGTTATAAGGGGTCATATGTGACCTACTAAGGGGTCACGCATGCGTCAATGCATACGTGACCCCAGGTTAGGACCACATACGACCCCTTAAGACACTATGTGATGAACTAAGGGGTATGTCGTTCACACTAGGATTTTATAAGGGGTCATATGCAGTTCTAATGGGTCAAGAGGTCACATATGACCCCTTAGGACACTATATGATCCTAAGGGGTTCATCATATGTACAGTAGGATGTTATAAGGGGTCGTATGTGACCTACTAAGGGGTCCCACGTGTTATAACACATGCATGACCCCTCAGGACCACATATGACCCCTTAGGACACATAGGAAATGTCATATGTACAGTAGGATGTTATAAGGGGTCATATGTGACCTACTAAGGGGTCACACATGTGTCAATGCATGTGTGACCCCTTAGGACCACATACGACCCCTTAAGACACTATGTGATGAACTAAGGGGTATGTCGTTCACACTAGGATTTTATAAGGGGTCATATGCGGTTCTAATGGGTCACGCATGTGTTATAACACATGCGTGACCCCTCAAGACCACATATGACCCCTTAGGACACTATATGATCCTAAGGGGAATGTCATATTATGTACAGTAGGATGTCATAAGGGGTCATATGTGACCTACTAAGGGGTCACGCATGTGTCAATGCATGTGTGACTCCTTAGGACCACATACGACCCCTTAAGACACTATGTGATGGACTAAGGGGTATGACGTTCACACTAGGATTTTATAAGGGGTCATGCATATGTTAGGACACTATATGATCCTAAGGGGAATGTCATATGTACAGTAGGATGTTATAAGGGGTCATATGACCCCTTAGGACACATAGGAAATGTCATATGTATAGTAGGATGTTATAAGGGGTCATATGTGACCTACTAAGGGGTCACACATGTGTCAATGCATGCGTGACCCCAGATTAGGATGACATACGACCCCTTAAGACACTATGTGATGAACTAAGGGGTATGTCATTCACACTAGGATTTTATAAGGGGTCATATGCGGTTCTAAGGGGTCACACATGTGTTATAACACATGTGTGACCCCTTAGGACCATGACCTCGTAGGACACTATGTGATCCTAAAGGGAATGTCATATGTACACTAGTATGTTATATGTGATCCTCTATGACCTCCTAAGGGAACGTATAGTGTCATCAGGGCATATGTGGTCTTAAGGGGTCATGTTGTGCGTGTAATAGGATGTGAAAATGGGTCACATTGTAGAGGATTTATTTTGTCTAATTTGTTTAAATTTGTTATCTAAATTTTCTAATGTTTGTTTAAATTAAAATTTATTAATTTTTCTGAAGTTTAATTTATTATATTTACGTTTGCAACATTTTTCTAATTTTCTTTTTTTGCTAATGTTTTTCTAAGTTCTGATTTACTAGGTCTTAGTTTTCTATGTTTTTCATAACAATTTTTTAAAATGTTGAAAAAAATATACATATATACAATTATGTAATTTTAAAAACAAATTGACACATTTCAATCAAAACATTAAATTATCAAACATTTTTCTAAAATAATGAAAAACAATAAATTATCAAACATTTTTCTAAAATGTTGAAAAACAATAACTATATACAATTATTTAATTAAAAAAATAAATTAACAAAAAAATTATTTATTAATTTAATAAAAAAAGACAATATTAAACCAAACAAAGGGTTATTTTGTGCACCTGATATAATAAAGATCGAAAACTGAAATATGAAAGGCGCTAGCTGCCGTAGACAAAGCTCGGTGACATGATGTTGACAACTAGTTCGATCCAACCCCCACCAGACAGAAAAAGACAAGTTTGATAATGACCTTTTAACTGTCACTTTTGCTTTTTATAAATGTTTTAAAAAAACCCTAACCGAAAAGGGTTCGAGCGAATGGGGAGTTCGCTTGAATCCAAACGTCACTAGTGGTTCGAGCGAACCCAGGTCCACAAAGCAGTTCGCTCAAACTCCCAGGGGTAATTCGAGTGAACACCCATATTTCGCTCGAACACCTTAAAAATCGAAGTTCCCACTTTCACCAAATTCCTTCGTTGGCAAAAGTGGGAACCAGCTTTGTGAATTCACCCACTTTGTTTTATTCCAATATTTGAACATAGTCACTTAAGCTAAATGTCTTCTTTACAAGCATGAGTAGTTTCCATATACTCTTCTTCTGTAGTGGACAAAGAAACCACAACTTGTCGCTTACTCATCCAACTAATTGTATCACCAAATAAAGTAAACACATAAGCACTAGTGGATCTTCTTCTATCAATATCACCTACCCAATCTAAATCCACATAACCGTGAATATCAAGGGAAATTATGTCTCCAACTAAATTACCATGATAACATAAAGAATACTCTGAGGTACCCTTCAAATATCTAAAGACTCTTTTGACTGAATCCCAATGAACTCTACCAAGATTAGACATATATCTAGAAAGATCTCCCACTGCTTGGGAAATGTGTGGTCTAGTACAGATTGTAGCGTGCATCAAACTTCCAACTGCACTATGTGATGTAGTGGAGGGAAGGCTATAATGAAAACCAACACAATCTAATCAGATTCAAAGAAGAATTTTATCCTCACAGCTCAAATTTGCCAACTGTGCTCAATCACACATCCATCTCCTAGTAGTACTCCAAAATAGGTATAATGGGCTTATCTTTTGGAAAAGGCCATATTAAGGAAAGTTTTACCATCTCAGACACTCATTAAGGCCTTCTAATATGTATGTTAAAGTGAGGTAGGATTGTTTTGTAAAGCATGGGACTAAAATTGATTGTCCCATTTTGAGACTAACGCTAATTAGCCCTCCCATTTAGGACTAGTGAAAATATCTCTTTTCTCAGGAACTTTATTCACAAACTAAAACCATATTTAGATACCCTTTTTGTATTTCCAAATAATATCTCAAAATAAGCATAGGGTCCTTTGGAACATGTCACTCAAAATTGGGGTTTTCTCATTGCACTAGGGCTTAATTAGCTCACTTTTACAAAGAAACCTATCTCCAATCACTTCACCAATTGAAAAAATAAGCTAAGACCTTCTCCAAAGTTATCAATTGGCCCAAATCAGTTTTTAAAGTGAGAAACCTCCATTAAGTGTCCAATTAAGAAAACCCTCATTTTAGTCTCTTCCTAGGAGGGTTTATTGGAAAACACTACTCCGAACCTTCTCTCGATCATCCACCACTTCAAGAACACCTAAATATACTTGAAAATTATCAAAAGTCCATCCTATAAGCCTTGGTCATAATGTTTCATCAAACACTCTCACTAAACCACCATTTTCAACTCAAAAATACATGAAATTATCAACTTTAGCATCAACCCAAACCCTCAAAAGACCTTCCATGCTCACCAAATCATTTAAACAACAATGTATTACTATCTTGGGTTAATTTAAATTAGTCACAAGAGATATAGTAGTTGGAATGGATTAGTTTCATAATTTACATTCACAAAACCCGTAAATCTGCCCAAACGGACCCGCCTTCACTAAATTTGCAATAAAATGCTCCAAACTTTATGAAAACACTCCAAATAAAAACCAGAACAAACTTAATTCATGCTTAATGAAGGCTCATGACTTGAACATTCTTCCATAGGTGTTTTATCAACAAGAGCTGATGTAGGAGACCTGTTAATCAGGTAGCAAGTTGTGGTGATAGCTTCAGCCCAAAAACTTTCTTCTAGACCAAGACCACCCAACATACTCCTAGCCTTTCTCCATCAATGTCCTATTCATTCTTTCTGCAACTTCACTCTATTGTGGAGAATACAGAGTTGTCTTATGTCTGTTAATGCCACAGTCTTTATAGAATCTTTCAAAATCATTAGAGCAAAATTCACCGCCATTATCAGTCCTCAAACATTTAATTTTTTTTCCAGTCTACAACTCAACCGTTGCTTTAAATTCTTTAAAATGACTGAAAAATTTAGATTTACTCTTTAGAAAGTACACCCATGTCCCACTAAAATCATCTACAGGACCAAACACATAAGAATGAATAAGATCCAAAACACCACAAGATTTATGAGAACTCGAGTAAAACTGAATGCGGTTTTGTTTTCCATAAATGCAATGCTCATAGAAATCAAAGTCAAGATTACAATCATTCAACCTTCAACAAGGTTTTTATTTTTCAAAGTCCTTAGACCCTTTTCTCCAATGTGGTCAAGCCTCTAGTGTCATGACATAGTCTTTTCTACAAGTAACCATGCTTCAGAAGAAAGAGCACCCTTAGGTACCCAAAATCCATGTCCATTTGCTGAAGGTGAAAACCTCAAATCTTGTGACAAAATATCCATCGATTTAATTTTTATAGAAGCGTTATTACACTCAATAGTGTATGCCTCTAGCTTATACAAAGTGCCAAACCAAACACCTCTAGAAATCACCATAGCACCCTTAATCATCTTACATCCTGCATCAGAAAAGACTACCTTCACACCCGCATCTATCAGTTTTCTCACAGATAATAAATCTTGTTTAAACCAAGGATGTGCACCACATTGATAATATTTATTATTCTACCATCAAGAAACGTGATTCTAACTTTACCTCAACAATGTCTAAATGCAAATCATCATCCAAGTACACCTTACCTCCATTAAATTCTCCATATTTAGAAAACCAATCTCTATTGGAAGTCATTTGAAGATGCACCTGAGTCAATTAAACATGCATCATTACCTGCATGAGTAGCCAAAGCTGCAAAGAAGGCATCACCATCTTCCTTCTCAGACTCAGAATCATAAACAAACTTCTTCTTTTTGTTCTTCTTTTCTTCTTTATAGTCCTTATGGATGTGACATGAATTACTGCAATTCTAGCAAATGACTTTGGACTTTCTAGGAGATTTCAATCTCCCTCTAGATTTGGACTTGTTGCAATTCTCATTCTTCTTACCTTTTTTCTTTGGTCTTCCACTAACAGTTAGGGATTCCTTCGATTTGATGGATACCTTCATTTGCATCTCTTCACCAAGTAGGGCACCCACCACATCTTTAGACTTCAAAACAATAGAAGTATTGTCGATAGCCATAACAAGAGAATCTCACAAATCATACAAATAACAAAGCAAGATCTGGCATTTCTCTTCTTAATCCATCTTAACAACAACAAATACCAATTGAGCCACCAACATATTAAATCCTTTTAAGTGGTGTGCAATATGTCCACCTTCTTCCACTTTAAAGGAATACAATTTCTTCCTCAAGAAAATCTGATTTAATAAAGATTTGGCTTGATACATCTCACCAAGCTTAGTCCATAACTTCTTTGCAGTGTTCTCTCAGTGGACATTGATAAGAATAGAGTTTGTGAGGCACAATCTGATTAGACCCTTAGCTTTTTGGTCCATAACATCATACTAAGCAACTACAGTAGGATCTGCAGATCTTGAGACATTCGCATCAACAACATCCCACACATCTCAATCTATTAGTAGATCTTCCATCTTTAGTTTCCACATCTCAAAATTACTTCCATTAAATGTCTCCACCTCTATTCTCCCTAACGAACTTGCAACCTGAAAATTATTGCAACAAGATCAAAAAGTGTCTTCTATGCAATCTCTGACTCAAATTTGGATTAGTTCAAAAAACTCAACAACCCACAACTAAAACCAAAGGTGGTCAGGCTTTGATACCACTTGCAAGGAAGTTAAGTAGTGGAACAACGTCCTAAACTAACCTTGAGAGGAGGGTAATGCAAAACTTTAACAGATCGTTACAACAGTTACAAAAAATTAACAAAAATAAATATAATACCATGCATACCACAACACAACAACATAGTGATTTACGTGGAGAAAACCCTTTCGAGAGGAAAACCCCACACTCCAAAACAACTCAATATATTATTCAACAATCAATAACAGATTACAATATACTTGCAGAATAATCTCTTCAAAGGATTACCACAAATCAGAGACTCAGAGGTAACTCAATCGCCATAAGACTCTTGCACACAACCTTTATCTCACACATCCCTTATATAGGAGATACAATACAAGAAACCGTCAAACAGTATTACAAAACCATGGGCTAAAACCACCCACCAAAGTTGAGCCGACCTTATCTCCATTCTAGATGCTTTATGATGTGTCAAAACACACATCAACACATTTTCCTCCCTTTTACAACTCATTTATGTGTCCGATACATTTTATATTTCCTATTTTAGGAGTCCAAACTTCGGGAGGCCATAACTTGTGAACCGTGTGTCCGATTGATGAACTGTTGGAAGCATCAGAAAGCTCGCAAATTTCTCTATCACCTCATAAATTTATATGACATTTACACCCTTTTTAGGGCATTTAAGAGCCTTTAAATTCCTCAAAATTAAATTTAAACCTTTCATCGCACCCTTAAAAAAACAAAACTTTAATATCTTCAAAACCAACTACGATCTTGTGACAAAAATTTACCGACATGCTTATCTAGCCAAGTAGAATCTTTGGGGATAATTTCACACCATTTCATGTTGAAATGAAAACTTACTATAAATAGTAACCTCAAGTAAATGTAAAGTTGAGGCACCATTTTCATAACAATCTGCCACTTGTCAAACACATTGCAAGAGAAAAGGGAGTATCAACACAATAATTTAATTACTAGGGGTCATGAGGCCCATAGACTCTGAACACCATTTGAACTTATATGTGCTCACAACTTTAGTTAAAGAATATGCAGCTTTAGTTAACTAGCTTGACGTTGCCATCTTCAACCATATCTATGACAAAATGATACTGAACATCAATGTGTTTGGTCCACGCAAGAAATGTTGGGTTCTTAGCTAGGCAAATTACACTTTGACTATCACAATAAACTGTCACTGCACTTCGTTTTATTCCAATATCTAAACATATTTTTTAAGCCAAATGGATTCTTTACAAGCATGAGTAGCTTCCATGTACTTTGCTTCTATAGTGGATAGAGCAACCATAGCCTCTCACTTATTCATCCAGCTAATTGCACCACCAAATAAAGTAAAGACATAAGCACTGGTGGATCTTATTCTATCAATATCACCTACCCAATTTGAATCCACATAACAGTGAATATCAAGGGAAATTATGTCTCCAAGCAAATTACCATGATAACATAAGGAATACTCTGAGGTACCCTTCAAATATCTGAAGACTCTTTTGACTGCATCCTAATGAACTCTATCGGGATTAGACATATATTTGGAAAGAACTCCCACTACTTTAGCAATGTCTGGTCTAGTACAGACCATAGCATACATCAAACTTCCAACTGTACTCTAGTAAGGCACTCTACTCATATCAGCCAACTCTAATGGAGATGTAGGACAATCTGAAATAGATGATTTCATTCCAACTATGAAGGGAACACATAATGGTATACAATCTTGCATGTTGAGCTTCTGTAATACTGAATTCACATACTTACTCTGGCCTAGCTATAGCTTTATGTTCACTCTATCTCTTATAATTTTCATCCAAGAATGTGTTTTTCTACACCAAGATCTTTCATTTAAAATTTAGCATCAAGCTGAGACTTTAGTTTTGAAATCATACCTTTCCCTTTACCAATGAAAAACATATCATCATATAATGCAATGTATAAGAAATGATCACCATCAGATTTATAATAAACACAGTGATCTGATTTAGAATGCTCAAATCCCAAACTCAACACATATGTATCAATTTTGTGGTACCACATCCTAGGACTCTGTTTGATTCCATACAAAGATTTCTTAAATTTATAAACCAAATTACATTTACCTTTCACCACATAGTGCTCTGGTTGTGTCATATAAATATCCTCCAAATCACCATGAAGGAAATCAATTTTCACATGCATTTGCTCAACCTCTAAATCATAAGTAGCAACAATAGAAAGCAAAAATCTAACGGATGTCATTTTTGCAACAGGAGAAAATATCTCACCATAATCAACACCCTCAACTTGAGAGTAGCCTTTTGCAAGCAACCTTGCTTTATACTTCTCCATGCTTCCATTTAAACCAATGTTTTTCTTGAACACCCATTTACAACCAACAGGTTTATGTCCTTCAGGAAATGGTACAAGATCCCACGTATCATTCTTTTTCAAAGTTGTTATTTCTTCTTCCATAGCAATCTTTGAGGATCCTACATCATTTATACCTAATGTCTCTTCTATCGATGTAGGTTCATCCATATTACTATTCAAAGCAAAAATACATCTCCAATCATCAGGTGAATACCTTTCAGGTGGCTATCTATGTCGTGTAGACCTTCGAACAAGCTAAGTCAGAGGTTCTTCCTCTTCTTCTAAAGATTCAGAGTCAGATGAGCTTTCCTCAACTTGTTGCCTATCAAGTGGTCTTGATTCAACTCTTTCAGACATAGAAGGGAATTGAATCACATCTTCTTATTTAGTATGTTCTAGCTGCACTGTAACAGAAGGAGACTTAACTTCTCTGAAAATAACACTTCTACTATGAATTATCTTTTGTGCAACGTGGTCCCAAATCTTGTATCCTTTCACACCATAACTCTAGCCAATGAAGATACATTTCACAACCTTGTTTTCCAACATGTGCATATGCCTCACAACCAAAAACTCTAATATGTCTCAATGAAGGCTTGTGACCTGACCATTCTTCCATAGGCATTTTATTAACAAGAGCTGATGTAGAAGACTTGTTAATCAAGTAGCAAGTGGTGGTGACAACTTCAACCCAAAACTTTTGTTCTAGACCAGCACCACTCGACATACTCCTAGCCTTCTCAATCAATGCCTATTCATTCTTTCTACAACTCCATTATGTTGTGAAGAATACTGAGTTGTTTTATGTCTATTAATGCCATAGTCTTTACAAAATCTATCAAAATCATTAGAACAAAATTCACTACCATTGTCAGTCCTCAAACATTTAATTTAATTTTTTCTAGTCTGTAACTCAACCATTGCTTTAAATTGTTTAAATGATAGAAAACTTTAGATTTACTCTTTAGATAGTATACCCATATCCTTCTACTAAAATCATCAATAAATGAAACATAATATGTAGATTTTCCAATTGAAGGAACATCTACAAGACCAAACACATTAGAATGAATAAGATCCAAAACACCACAACATTTATGAGAACTCGAGTAAAACTAAACGCGATTTTGTTTTCCATAAATGCAATGCTCACAGAAATCAAAGTCTATATTACAATCATTCAAACCTTCAACAAGGTTTTTATTTTTCAAGGTCCTTAGACCCTTTTCTCCAATGTGGTTAAGCCTCTAGTGCCATAACCTATTCTTCTCTGTAGGTAATTTTTCTTCAGAATAAAGAGCATCCTTAGGTACCCAAAAGCCATGTCCATATGTTGAAGGTGAAACCGTCAAATTTTCTGACGAAATATCCACAAATTTACTTTTTACACAAGTTCTATTATGCTCAACAATGTATGATTCTAGCTTATACAAAGTGTCGAACCTGACACCTCTAGTAATCACCATAGAAACCTTAATCAGCTTACATACTGCATTAGAAAAGACTACCTGCACACCCACATCTTTCAATTTTCTCACAGAGAATAAATTTCATTTTAAACCAGGGATATGCATCACACCGTTGATATTTTATATTCTACCATCTGTAAAACTGATTCTAACTTTACTTCGACCAATAATGTCTAAATGTGAATCATCACCCAAGTACACCTTACCTCCATTAAATTCTTCATATTCATAAAACTAATCTCTATTGAAAGTCATGTGAAAAGATGCAACTGGCTCAATGAACAATGCATCATTACTTGCATGAGTAGCCAAAGTTGCAATGAATGCATCACCATATTCCTTCTCAGACTCAAATCAAAATTGAACTTCTTTTTTTTGTTCTTCTTTTCTTCTTTGCAGTCCTTACGGATGTGACCTGAATTACCGCAATTCCACTAAATGACTTTGGAATTTTCAGGAGATTTTGATCTCCCTCTGGATTTGGACTTGTTGTGCTTCTCATTCTTCTTGTCTTTTTCCTTACGTCTTCCACAAACAGTTAGGGCTTCCTTCAAATTGATGGATACCTTCCTCCACATCTCTTCACCAAGTAGGGCACCCACCATATCTTCAAACTTCAAAACAACAAAAGTACTGTCGATAGCCATAATACAAAAATCCCATGAATCGGGCAAAGAACAAAGCAAGATTTTACATTTCTTTTCTTCATCCATATTAACACCAACAAATACCAATTGAGCCACCAACATATTAAATTCTTCCAGGTGGTCTGCAATCCATCCACCTTCTTCCATTTTTAAGGAATACAATTTCTTCCTCAAGAAAATCTGATTTAATAAAGATTTAGCTTGATACATCTCACCAAGCTTAGTCCATAACTTCTTTGCAGTGTTCTCTTCATGGAAATTGATCAGAATAGAGTCTACCAAGAACAATCTGATTAGACCCTTAGCTTTTCGGTCAATAACACCATATTAAGAAGGTGCAGTAGGATCTGTAGGTCTTGAGAGATTCACATCAACAACATCCCACAAATATCGATCTATTAGCAGATCTTCCATCTTCAACTTCCACATCTCAAAATTACTTCCATTAAATTTCTCCACCTTTATTCTCCCTAACGAACTTGTCATTTGAAAATTCCTACAATAAGATAAAAAAAGTGTCTTCTGCACAAGCTCCCACTCAAATCTGGATTAGTTCAAAAAACCCAACAACCCACAATTGAAACCAAAGGTGATCAGGCTTCGATACCACTTGTAAGGAAGTTAAGTAGCAAAACAACTTCCTACACTAGCTTTAAGAGGAGGGTAATGCAAAAATTTAATAGATCGTTATAGTAGTTACAAAAAATTAATAGAAATAAACATAAAACTGTGCATACCATAACACAACAACACAATGATTTACGTGGGGAAAACCCTTTCGAGAGAAAAAACCCACACTCCAAATGTAGCTAAATATATTATTTAGCAATCAATAGAAAATTAAAATATAGTTGTAGAGAAAGCTCTTCACAAGAGTACCACTAATCAGTGACTCAAAGGTAACTCAATCACCATAGTACTCTTACGCACAACCTCTATCTCATGCATCTCATATATAGGAAATACAATACAAGAAATCATCAAACGGTATTACAAAACCATGAGCTAAAACCACCCAACAAAGTAGAGTCAACCTTATCTCCATTATAGATGCTTTATGACGTGTCAAAACACACAACAACATGTGTTTATACCTTTTACAACTCATTTATGTGTTTGATGCATTTTATATTTCCTATTTTAATAGTCCAAACTTTCAGAGGCCATAACTTGTGAACCATGTGTTTGATTGAAGAACTGTTTGAAGCGTCAGAAAGCTTGTAAAGTCTTATGTCACCTCGTAAACTGCTACACCATTTACACCCACTTTTCAAGGTATTTAGAAACCTCTAAAGTCCTCAAAATTAAATTTAAACCTTTCATCACACCCTTCAAAAACCAAAAACATATTTTCAAAACCAACTACGATCTTGAGACAAAAATTTATCGGCATGCATATCTAGCCAACCAAAAGATTTGGGGAAAATTTCACAAAATTTCATGTTCAAAGGAAAAAATACCATAAATAATATTATCAAGTAAATGCAAGGTTAAGACACCATTTTGCTAACATCATTATCAAAGAATTCAGCTTGCTCATTGGAGAAGAGGTGGACAAAGAAATTTCCTCCTTCTCTTCTAAAGAAGCACAAAAAGTGTTATGTGAGCCTCAGAGATTCCATCTCTTAGGTCAAAGTTATCATGAGTCATACCGAGGGACCTGATGAAGAACAAATGAAGGTTTCTCTTCAAAAGTTTGAATAGTTCATGAAGCTAGATAATAATGGAATGTCTGGCAACACTTAGTAATTTTAAGTTGTCGGTGCATTTTTCCATCTAGAATACGCACAAGTTCTAAGTCAAGTAGGACTCATTTTTTCCTTAGTCATTGTTTATTATAGCTTTCCTATATTAGCTCATTGCACCTCACCTGTATATATGAGGTTGCTCATTGTAATCTTTATCTTTAATTTTCTGCATCAAAACTTTGCCGATTTGAAAAGCAAAGTGAGACTTTGAGTTCATATTGTTATATTTGAAATTTGATCAAATTAGAAGGAACTGTTTGATAGTTCTGATACTTACTGTTAAGTACAAATGCCAAGCTAACAAGATGAGAGTGGGGGGGGGGGGGGTGAATCATACAAACTTAATCTTCCATAAAAACAACAGATTCAACCTCGGTAACATATACTACAACAATATAACCAAAAACTGCTAAACATGCAAACTCATAAGCATAAAACATCATAACACTCATAACACCAAATTTAACGTGGAAACCCAAATAGGGAAAAACCACTGTGGGATTTCAGACCCACTAAGAAATATACTCTTCTAGAGTATGCTCGGTTAAAAGCAAATCCTGTTAAAGATTACAAACACATTGCTAGATGTGACCCAGTTAAGGGATTTCCTTCAGATCTGTTAGGATCTTCACCTTGTTAGAAGTGACCTTGTTAAAGGATTTCAAACACTCAATCAGAATGTCACCTTGCTAGAGGGTTTTACAAATAAGACTGTTAAGTCCACTCGGTTAAGAGATTTTCTGTCACTTTACAAAATAACAGTAATAAAATCTATCTGCAACTTCACATCTAAAATGCTAAAGCAAATTCTTATTTGCTCAATACAATTTAGTCATAGGACTTATCTTGTCCATCTGCTGGGCTCTATACTTCATTATTCAAACATGTCTTCAAGCTTCAGTGCTCGGTAATCACTATGTAGCATCCCTGTGCATACACTTGCCCGCGTGCATTATTTATCAACAGTTCCTTATTTATAAACAATTTGCCAACCGCTTAATCTCCTTGATCACATTTCCCATGATCAATCATAGCCATCAGATCTTCAAACTTGACCAGGTTCAATGTATCTTTCGATTTGAAAACGTTTTACCCCGCCTTGGAACTTGCATACATTTCTTGGAACTTGTGCTAGGGTATTGCGGTTCAATTTGAGTTGTAGATCTTCCTGCCGATCTTCCTTTGCCATATATCCTTAACAACCTTTATACATGTTGTAACAATTATTTAATCATAACCAGCTCATCAGCTTCCTTCATTAAATAATACTTTTATTCATTTAATGCATTATGTTATTACTCGGTTGCAACTCGGTAAATACTAAACTTCACTCGGTAGACATTCTGCTTTCGTTAACCAATAGCGATAACCTTAGGGTTTACCGACTAGGTTCTTTAGGGTTTACCGACTAGGTTCTTTGCTCGATAACAGTGTAGTATTAACCTTACAATCAACAGCATATGTAGGATATCAAAATAATCTAAACATCATGATCTCATCATTGTCTAACTCGGTAATAGTTGCCCATTGAATAACTTGTTCCTCCCCTTATTCATCACATTCTTTCTGTGTCTTTTACCGACATCTTTATACTCACCAAATCATACTTCTTAAGATATGGCAACATCATACTGAATTAGAAAATCAATTTATTGACATCAATGATAAAATAATAATATTAAGACAATAAACATCCTTAATCAATTATATCCATAATCATCAACAACCTTCTCAATATCCTTATAGAAATGCCAACAATCTCCCTTTGTCTGTTATAATGCCAACACTGTTGGCATTCAGAATTTGTGTTGAATACATTGTGGTTTATGGTGAGTGTGTTCTTATGTCATTGTTGTTATAAAATATAGTTTTGATTAAGTAAAATCATTATGGAAAAATAGTATTAAAGAGTAAAACATATTTTTTCTTGTAAAATTTGTGTTACATTTTAGCGTTTGTGAAATAGAATTAGTACAAGAGATAGCTATTTGAAGACTTTGAGCTTCATTTTGTTATTTCAAGTAAATATTATCAAAATTGCAATTAAATACTAATACAAAGACTTTGTGCTTTGTCTTGTTATCTTAGTAAATACCATAGGTTACAGAAGTTATTTAAAGGTAGAAAGGATTATAGTGATTGTAAGACTTTGTGCTTGAAATCTATTTTCTCATCTCGGAGAAGCAGTGAAGGATTTTGCGCCTTTATAGAAACTTTGTTTCTCTTTATATGTATTTTTCATTAGAATACTTTAGAATTATTACATAGTAGTTTCAAAGTTGTATTATTCATCACAACTCCAAATTATAAATTATTTTCTAAAAAAGGAGAAAAGAATAACATTTGTTCTAAAAGAGAGAACAAGATGATGTACTGCCCAAGTTTAGATTAGGATTCATAGTTAGTGTTTTGATCTAAATAGAGGAGAGTAGTAAGCAAAAGGGGGAGTCTTCCCTTATAATTAGGAGATATTTAATCTTGCATATTGTGGTTGAAACCACAATTTTGTGAACTTCCCCAGTTTATAAAAATTTTACCCAACACTTTCCATGTGAATGAGACCTTTGTCTCTTTGGATTCCCATTCCCAAAACTAGACCTGAAAAAATATTCCATGTTATCATTTTTATTCTCTCTAAAATTTGGCAATTATTAGCTCTTGATTATCGATGTAATTATTCACAACTGTCAACCACAAAACTTTCTCATTTCTTTGGTTGTTGAAAAACTAGTATATTTATATTTTAAAAATATAGGTAAATTATGCTAAGAGATATCTTATAATAGAAGGAAATCTCACAATTGCAAGAATATTAGTAGTATATAAGAGTTTCAAAAATCTAGATAATAATATAGTTGCTTAAGTATGACACTCTTCCACTATCATTTGAATGTAACAGTTTCATATAGTTGGAGACAAGTGGCAAGGGTTCTATTTTATTTGGAGTAATAAAATAACACCTCCACAAAACCAAAGATGGCATATTTCATGCATTTGCTCGTCATTTGCATGTCAAATTGTTTCAAAATTGAATTTTTATTTATGAACATTTTGATGTCATTGTAGATGCCTCTCGACATAATTACATTGCATAAAAAAGTATCTCCCTTTCTTACAAATGGACTTTAAAAGATGACATTGTCATGCAATAAATGCGTAAAATATTCAAATTCTACGCCCTTAATGAGAGGAGGTAGCATACATGCTTGAAGAGCTATTTTGCCAAAGATTTGGAAGATTCGCTTGGGGATTTCTACAACTCACACAATTTAAACATCAATTACTATAGGTTGGGTCATTGCAAATCTTTCAAAATGGACAAAATTTGAAAAGGGGGGACAAGGTGTAAACAATTGGCTCAAATCCAGTAGTTACCAAGTACTTGTGTTAGCAACACTTATTAGTAGAAATCAGGAAACAACAACAAGAAAGGGAAACTTACTAATTATGTACAAGAAAGACCATTGAAAAATTATTTGAAGTATTTTAAATAGACCCCATTTACCAGGATCTAGAGGGTATTACCTTCTTCATGCTCCAATTAAAATGTATTACTTTATTTATAATTAGCAATATGGAAGGACCTCTCCATAAGGAGTCAAATTTTGCACACTAACCTAGCTTGGTGGTTATTTCCTTGTACTTTAGGACTAAGTCACCTTCCTTGAAGATAGGGTCAAATGTCTTTTTATCAAACCACTTTTCCATCACTTGCTGAAAAATTTTCATGGCATCTTTTAACATTTTCTCTTATTTCCTAGGGGATCAACAGTTCAGCTAGCCAAACCTCCATAGCTCCATTTTCTTCAATTTCATAATCTTTAAACAACTATGAAGTGGAAATTTCTATCAAAATTGGCATAACCACTTCCTTCCCCATATACTAACTAATATAAGGATGCTTTAAGGATTTTCTCTATAGTGGTTTGATTAGTCCAAAGGGCTTCCTTTAAGTGTTTGTGTCTTTCCCATTGGCAGTCATCACCTACTCGCTCAATCAACCTTATGAGGTTCTTGTTACTGAACTTAGCTCTATGGATAGTAATTGGATGAGGTCTTCAAGAATATACCATTCTTAAGTTCTGCCTCTAAAATATTAGAGCTAATAAAATCTCTCTTTTTATCTAATATTATAGTCCCTGGAGAACCAAACCTTTTAACAAGCTCTTCCAGGAAGCCAAGTATCATAATTTCAATTGCATCTTTCAAGGGGATAACTTCATACCTCCTTATAAAGTAGTTGGTAGAAATGAGTATCCATTTGTGACTTACATTGGACATGGGATTGATTATCCCGATGAAGTCTAGTCCCCATTGTGCAAATGAATCATCCACCATGATCAGATTGAGAGGCATGTAAGCATTCTTCCATTTGCCAACAAAGAATTGACATTGTCAGAACTTTCTTGCTAAATTGTGGCAATAAAAAAATAGTGTTAGAAAATAATATCCTGCACACATTATTTTTATTATGGTGGTTTTTGTTGGGAAATGGCCACCCAAATTTCCATTATGCATTCCATTTAGGATCTTATTAGCTTGGTCTTTTTCTACACACCAAGGTAATATACCATTAAAATTTCTCTTGGAGAGAACAACCTAAACTAGGTAATAATTGGCCCCTAAAAATATATAGGATCTTTTCTCATGTCAAGAGAGATGTTCTAGATATTGGTCGTTTTCCATGAAATAGACCCTATAGGAAACCCATGAATATAAAGTCTTGTATTGGCTCACTAACATTGCTTCTGGTGCACCATTTTCCTTTATCGAAACCTCTAGGCCTTAGGCCAAGTATTCATAAAGCCCTTTACCTTGAATTACTTTGGTTGGCCTAAATTCAATATCATATTTAAAGTGGTGATCCAATTAGCCCATTTTTTTGTTATATCTCCTTCCATGATGTATTCTTTGATGCTAGAGTGAGCCACATACACCATTATCTTATTTCCAACCACCAAATGCTTGAACTTGTAAAGCTCTTTTATGATTGCAAAATCTTGTTTCTCAACAAGGTTATACTTGGCTTCATATCTTTGTAAGGTTCTCAAATAGAAAGCTATAGGATATTTTCTTTTTCCATCTTCCTCCTTTTGCATCAACATGACCGCTATGCTATGCTCGCTACCATGGATATACATGATGAAATATTTAGAAAAGTATAGGTCAACCAACACTAGAGCTATAGAGATTGCATCTTTAAGCTTTTCAAAACAATTCCTATCTTCAGAGGTCCATTTGAAGACCTATTCCTTCTTTAGCATCAAGGTGATTGGTCCAACCAAATCGACACATTCATATATGAATTGGCTGAAAAAGTTAATCTTTCCTAAGAAATATTGAGCCCCCTTTTTGTTCACTAGTAAGGTTGATTCCTTGATTATTTTCACTCTATCAAAATCAATGGAAAACCCCTTTAGACACAACATAAACCAATAGCTTGCCTTACATAACTCCAAATACACATTTCTTAGGGTTTAAAGATACCCCAAAGTCTTGACATCTTTGAAAAAAATTCTCCAAATGATCAAAATGATCCTCCTTATACTTTGAGAATATTGTGAGTTCATATATGTATATAAGGACGATCAAATTGATTAAGCTCTAAAAAGCTACATCCATTGTCTGTTGAAAAGTGAAAAGTGGCCCCTATATTAGAGAGACCAAATGACATTTTAGCATATGCAAACGTTCCCCATTTGGTTGTAAATTTTGTTTTATGCTATTTTTGCTTTTTAATCCATACTTGGTTATATTTAGAGAAACCATCAAGCAGAGAAAAAATTATTCTCCCACAACTATTTGAAAGATTTGCTCCATTTGAGCGAGGGGATAATGGTCTTTCAAAGATGCTCGGTTCAAATCTTTGAAGTCCACACAAAGCTTGATTTCTCCATTATTTTCCTAATAAGAAGAAGGTTAAATACCCGATTTGAATGCTTGATAGGGTATATGATCTTTGAATCAATCATCTTTTTGAGTTATTGAGCCATGAGTTCTTGAGGTATTTTTCTTTATTTGGCAACTCTTCACTTTTCTTTTGTTCCAAGAGGGGTAATGGCCATGGCCCTAGATTCCTCAAGAAAGTTAATTTGGGTCTTAGGATAACTTCCTTATTCTTAGTTGACTTCTTCTTTGAGTGAGTGTAGTAGTCTTATTGGACATGGCGTGCCCTTAATGTAGGAGCATCATTAGCGAACATTGTTTCCTCTTCTTCCACCCAAGAGAAGAGCACATGATCTAAAGAAATCTCTTCATCTTGCTCTAAGGACATGCCCTGCACTTGAGCCATCAGATAGCCATTTTCTAACCCCAGAGACTTGTACCCACATGTGGTTGACTTGAGTGTAATCCCTTATCTCTGTTGCTCTACTACTCTTTGTTTTAAGTTACCCCTAGGATAATTCTAGGGTGTATGCATTTATTGCATGATAAACACCACGAGTTAGAATAATTCACCAAATTGTTTTGGATTGCGACCAATTCTCTATTTGGATAAAGGAGTGGGAACTAGGACAATCTAATTTGTGGGTTTTGTTTGATGATTCCACCTTTGACCTCCCTAATATTGGTTGTGCTGGTAGGGAGGCCTTCCACCTTGATAGCTTTCATAAGGAAGCTTCATGTGCATAGATTATTGCCTTTCAAGGTTAATGATCTCATTCAAGAAACTCCACAAAATGCTCTTCATTTCATCCATCTCCATGGCTAGAGATGATGAGGTAGGTACATTTGTTTGGGAAATGGGATATACATACATGGGGGAATTTTCCTATGAAGTTATTAAGATTACTTCTTGGGGTCGCATTGATAGCTCTGTGTTAGGAATTGCATGCAGAAAATATCAATTATATGCAGATAAATATTGAACAAAGGAATGAAAAATAGAGAAATAATAACAGCGAAGAGATAATCTTTAATGTGGTTCACCCAATCTTAGGCTACATCCATAAAACATAGAGTCCAATATTATTATCTAGTAAATCAAAACCAATTACAACCAACAATCCCCTTGCAACTCAATACTGCTACAAAATGCTACAAAATTTTGTACAAAAAACTCTAACCCTTAGCCTTTTTATCAAGACTTATGTTGGTTACAAAATTAGGGTTACAACATGTCAACCAATAGAAAAATAACACCTAACGCCTTTATAAAATAACAAGTCTTTTTGGCCTCGCGGGGTGCTTCCCCTCGACCTCGCCTTGTAGCGCGACAGGGAGCATGCTCGGGGCACTGCCCTTGGACCCTGCAAGGGGCACTACCCCGAAACCTCTGTCAAAAAATATGGGGGGAAACCACGTCGATAGAAGGGAAAATTTAACATTCGAGTCTGATTGGGCTCCTTATAACAACACTAGGAACATAGGCAAATGCGGTTGAGGTGGAAGTTTTCTCGCATCTATTAAATTATTCTCTACTCTTACTACTAACTTGTATGCATCTAGAAGCATTTGGCCTCAAGAGATTTGATCATCACAACTATATTCAAGTTGAAAGCGTTAAGATAGAAAATGATATCTATAGCCATTCCCACTATGGGTTTGGCCATTGTCAAAATTATTGTCCAGAGTTATTAAACTTGGTATTGAAATCAATGTTGGCCTCTTGTAGGGCCCTTTTGATTGTTATCTGTCATTGAAGGAGAGATGAATGATCACCCTTTTCATTGAATCTATCAAAGAATTTGTTGCCAAGTTGATCCCATGTGGTGATTGAGTTAGGTGGCAAGGACCATACCAATCACAAACTTTTCCCTTGAAATTCACAAACAAGTAACCTTAAAGCCACATTATGTGTGATGACATGATGTATGAGGCATACATCCACCACATCTTCTAAGTGCTCTATTAGAGTTTTAAAATACTCCCTAGTAAACATTGGGAGTTATTTTAGTACATTAGTGGGAATAGGATCCCACACATCCCGACGGGTTAGAGGAATTAATGGACTGCCACTATTCCATGCAACAAAGTTTCTCAATGCTACTAGAGCAACTGTAGATACTCGTGCTTGTGTTCAGCTAATTTTGTTTGCCCTTCTTCTAGTTATAACCAACAAAAGGTGGTAGAAACAAACCTAGATTTTGTGGTGTTTGTGACCTTGTAATGGGTCCTTGTCTCATGCACCTAGCTTTTGATCAGAAATGAAAGGTGTCCATTGGGTGTGCTAATTAAAAATCATTGATATATAAAGCTTTCTTTTAATGAGTTGTCTGAAAATTTCAAATGTGTGGGACTATGACCTATGAAACAACCTCTGAGATTTTAAAAGTTGTCTCTTCATAAATTGAGAGGTAAATGGAAAGGAAAAGAGATATATTGAAAGAAATAACACATAAAACTATTACAAGGCATTGCACCAAAACTTAATGAGCTTCACTTTTAATGTTGCATAATGTAACTCAAATGCATAAAAAATTTCACAAAGACTTGTTCAGAGAAAATGCATGATTTGATACTCTGAAAAATAACATAACCATGGAGCTAAAGATTATTGAAGCAAAATTAGAAACAATGGAAAGAAAATGATTCCATGATATTGAACACAAAACAACACATCATCTTCATTTTTGGTGGAGAATAGATTAGAAAGGCCTTTTAGACAATTTAAAATATTTAGAATCTTTCTCGCGAGGGGAACTTATTAAGGTTTTGTGAAAAATGTGTTGGAAAGATTAGGAGCCCATCATGAAGATGCAGACTTCAAGGGATCGACCAAGAAATAAACCAACCACAAGAGAATGTTGTAACATGAGCAAGAATGAACAATGAAGATCACAATGCAATTATTGAGATGAAATTGATATGATACAGTGTATAAAATAGCCTTTCTAATAAATACAAGGTGATGAGGTAGAAATGCAGCTACTTGCTTACAATATTAAATAATGAGCTATGACTCATGTCTATCTAGAATGAAACCTAAGATAACTAACATGAACAATATTAAAGTATTAAATGAATGCTACATGTGACATCTAAGTTATCTGAAGTAAACAATGTGAATAGGTGCTAACTATGAACCCGTTAGAATAGAACCTTATTCACACCAACAACCCCCCTTAAGTGCAACTTAGGGAGAAAAAATATTATGCAAATAATGCAAGACTAATATGAACATGAAATATATGGATCCCAACAACTAGGCCATGTTAGGTACCCATGCACAACTATCATGCAGCTAATCTCTCACAAACAGAGGAAATGAGAAAACCCCAAGGGACAAAACTCCTCTCCAAAAAAGAGCTATACAAAATATGTCTAATTGATATATCATGTAATATATGGAGGTCTCGCATCAATACCCCCCTAGAATTACATCCATTACAAGAATACAATACAATCACCCCTCTAATGAAGGGAAATATAGAGACACCACTGCCACCCCATGATGAAGTATCATCAAAACCATTGAAGAATGTCTAAAGACAAAAGAGAATCTAATGATGACAAACAAAATATCTCCCGTTGGGAAGAAATAAATCCAATGATGTATGTAGAATAAACTCCATGTCCATGATGAAATGAGAAGGAAGAAGTCTCAACAATGAAAGTTTTGAAGAAGAGTCAAGTGCCTCCTCGAGTGTCTCATCAAGACTAGGAAGTTCCCCAATCAAAGAAGAAACAATGGATGCAGAAGACTCAAGAACATCCTCCAATGTGAAATTTTCAAAGAGAAGTGATACCTCCTCAAGCATGTCCTCCAAATCTGAAGTAGAAGAATGAGAAGCCATGTTGGATAGACTTGAAATGAAACCATCCCAGAACCACAAATTTGAAAAACCAAATATCTCTTGTTGTGTTAAAGTCTTGGAATCCTTGTCAACTATCTATTTTGATGTAGAAGGTAATAGAGGAATCATGATTAGATCCACATGGTTCCCCATAAGAAGATCCATAAAGCCATTAAGAGGAAATCCATTACTCCCCACACTAGATGAAGGAGATAAAGGAACATAAGAGTCATCATCATCAATTAAGTCAAAGGTATACTCTCTATGTAGATGATCAATCCCACCCTCTGCAATGAGATCACCATTCTCTCAACGAATGTAAATTGCCTCTAAAGTGAACTAAACTGTGTTGCACTCCTATATAAGCTAATATATTGAAAGTAGGTTATGTGCAATCTCAAAAACATAAAAAACATTATGTACTAGGCCAATACCCAAATCAATATCACCTATTGAAACTGTAGACGTCTAAAACTGGTCAACGCTTGCGGAGTCATATTTTAACATTGGCGCATTGCCTTATTTTAGGGTTTTTGTGTTGCATTAACATTTCTCCTATGTCACACACTTGGTCTTTATCATTTGCGAGCATCGAGTCCTTCTTCTGCATTCTTCATTCGTCTCGCTTTCGAATTAGGTCTTGTCGATAACAATATTTGTCATGATTTTGGTTGATCTTATCCTGTCGCATCAATATGCGTGCTCATTTGTCATATTTTGGACATTGTCAATCCGAATTAGGGTTTTGTCCTCTTATCAATCTTATCATTTTGCGATCGATTTGTCATCGATCATTGTCATTTTCAATCTTGTCATCTTGCGATCGATTTGTCATCGATCGTGGTCATTTTCAATCTTGTCGTTTTGCAATCTATTTTGTCATTGATCATTGTCATTTTTGTCATTTTGCGATCGATTTGACATCGATTGTCGTCCTTCTCAATCATGTCAATTTGGATCAATTAGTCATTGTTCCTCGTCAATTGGTGCATTTATCAATCAAATCATTTATCAACATTGGTCTTTTATCAAGTCAGAATCATGATCAAATCGATTCTTCAATCAAGACCTAATTGTCATCCTTGCATTTCTAATTCATCTTCTAGGGTTTCATGATTTATTCATTTAACCTTGTTTGTCATTTCTCCCTCTAGGTTAAATAATTTATTTATTTATCCTAAGTCTTCTTGTCACAATTAAATGTTTATTTAATTGGCTAACTAATTCCTTCCTCTTTGTGAATTAATTAATAAATGAAAAATTGTTAATTAATTCACTTAATTCCTAATTTCCTCATTTTCTAATTTTCCTAATTCCTAATTTTCCAATTTTCTAATTTCCTAATTTCTAATTCATTTAATTTTCAATTCTCTCCTAATTTCATGGGAATGACATAGCAAATTTGTCATAATTTGTCATAATTGTCAATCAATCAATTTTGACATAGCAATTTGTCATAATTATCAATCAATCAATTTCACATAGAAAGTGTCAATTTGTCATAATTTGTCATTCTTGATTTGAAATTTCCTTTCAAATCTCTTCATGCTAATCTTGTCATCTCTCTAATTTGTCTATAAATTAGATGAATTTATTCAATCAAAGGGTCGAATCAATCACGCTTCTAGTACCCTTATGCTGTCGTCTTGCTTTCACATTATACTCATGCACTTGAAGGTGAGATCCACAAAACAAAGCTATTTGAAGGAGAAAGAGGGGCAATGGAGCCACATGAAGGAGACATCTGCATTTGGTTTGCTTAGTTTTCATTTTGAATGTCTTGTTTTCATGTTTTCATTGAGTGTAATTAGGATTGGTCATTGCAATTGAGTTTTCGTGATTGAACTAGGCTAATATTGATTTGCTTTGATGATTTCCACATTTCCTAGCTACAACAACCACATTAATAAGTTTATTGCTTGTAGTCAAGAGCCAATCGTATGGTGAGGCACAAAGAGAGAACCTAGAACCATGTAGTCAGATGAATTGACAATGTGTTTAGATGCTCCTGAATCAAGGATCCAACCAATGTTCCTAGGTGCATGAGTGGTAATCAAGACATGACCCTTTCCTCTATAGATAGGGGAAGTGTCCTCATGTTTGCTAGAAGGAGAAGAAGGTGAACTAGATGAAGAAGTAATGAAAATATTATGCTCCTTTAGTAGTTGTTTCAACTCATGATTTTCCTTCCTATAGCAATTTTTTTCACCATGCCCTTCTTTGTGACAAACACCACATGTTGGTCTCTTCTTCTTAGGTTTAACCTCTATGGAAGAGGGGTTGGGAGTCTCTTTAGATTATATCTTGGGCTTGTTCTTTTCCTTCCATTTACCTTTGTCTTGAGATGGAGTAGCAACTAATGCATGAGACTCAGTGACATCATCTTGATGAATTTTTCATTGTTCCCTAGTCAGCCTCTCACAAAAAGTCTCAAATGATGGCATAAAAAATTGTGTGCCCAACCCATCCATAGTGGAATAAAAGGAAGTGACAAAATATGAAAAGATATTTATCAATTTAAACAAAATAAAAAATATACAATCCTTAGCAAATTTCTCTTTCCCACACCCTCTTAACTGAGAATGAAAAGACTTGAACTTAACCAAATAGTCCTCAATAGAAGGAAATGTATCAAAGAAAGACATGCCAATTTTTCCTCTAGTTGCATAGCTACTAATTTCACTAATTGAACCAAGGAGACTCTATATTTGTCCCATATCTCTCTAGGTGTAGTGCACTCCTCAATATGGAAGAACAAGGAATCTGAAACATGCATAGCAATTAGGCCCATTGTGTTATCACATTTGTTCCAATGTGCAAAGTGCTCATACTCCTTGATAAAGGTAAGTTGTTTCTCATTCAATGTAGACCATAAAATTTTTGATCAACGTAAATGTTGCATCCTCACCTTCCATGTGCGATAGGTGTGAGGAGTGAGAACCTCAAATCTTGGTTGACCCATGTGAGCCACACCCAAAAAAAAAAAGACCAAAATGGAAAGACCAAAATAAATTGATCACAAAAAAGCTCTCTCAACCAAAAAAAAATAGGTTATGAGGCCGAATCAGAGCAACATGATCAAGCACAAAAATGGCGGCAGGTAGGTTAGATAGGCCAATGGCAGGAAATGGGGCTCGCTATGGACACAAAGCATGCGAGGTCGATGTCAATTGACTAGCGTTAGAAGCCTAATTTTAATCATCTCTAGCCATTATGATACTGACTCAAAGCAAGAACTCCACCAAATAATGAAATCATAGTCTTTGGAATGGATTGCACCAACTTCTATGTCTGCAACAATATCTTATGTATCACACTCTGTGCAGCTAAAGAGTTATCAGAAGTTCAGAATAATATTTGACCATTGCAAATAGGATTTGGCTCCATGACTGCAAAGGACGAATATAGAAGAGCTTCGAACCAAAAATGCCACAACCTGATGCCAAAGGTGTGTAAAATTTAAGGATCTAGCTAGAAAAGAAGAAAAGCAAACCTGCAGATAATAGCACAGAAGATAAAAACAGAGCAGCTACGAAAGGAAATTGTATTAACCATCTTGTCAATTACATTATGCAAAAATGCATATTAATACAGAGAACCATCACATTAGCAACGGAGGAAACAAATTCATAACAACTACTCCATGTTGAAATTACAGTGAAGGAGGCAAGTCGATAAAACCAATGCATTAGCATGTCATCTTGCAGAAAATGTTGGAGTGGATCAGACAAGGCAGAGTGAGAGCTCACAGTTGACACCGAGTGATTATCATGTCGATCTTGCTCTTTTTAGTTAGCTTATGCAAGGCAGAGCAGACTGCGCCCTTGACTATCATGCAACATGAGTTCTCTGTGGATTACGGTAGCGAACAAAGTGTTAAATGGTCAAACAAGAAGATTTGCGCTAACACCCCCCCTTAAGTCTAACTAAGGAGACAAGCCTAATGAAAGGAAAGAGGAAAGAAGGAAAACCCAGTGGGAACAAAACCCCCCTCAAAATAAACACTAACTCTACATGACACTTAATATGTTACAATGTCTTGCAACAAAAAAAAAGGTCTTGCAAAAAGTGGCTATTTGTGCCTTCACAAAGAAGAGAAAGAATGTCAATACAGAATGTAGCAAAACGAATGTTGTAGTAGGTTCCCCTGCAACAAATGATGCCTCTTCCTTTTGGAAGATAGAAACCTCGAGTTGTCAAATTGCTGAATTCCCACTCAAGTGAAATGTATGAAGGAATCAAGATGAATGGTTCTGAAAAATACTCATGTTTCTCCAATCCGATGCTGAACTGCGACTTTGCCATACAAGATTCCAGAACAGTGACCACTGAAATGTGAGATTTGTTCGGATATGAATCAGGATGAGTCAGGATAGTAGCATGGAGTGGTTGAGAGAAAACAAGAGAATCCAAACCAAAAGAAGATGCAACTTGATGTGAGTTGACATCAAAGAGAAGACATGTGTCCTCAAAATTGTCATCATGATTAGAGAGAGATTCAACAAACAAATGATAATGTCTGATAGGATGATATCTCGCTCATCAAGAGGATACAAATGAACCTGCTGAAAAGAATCTGAAGTAGCATTCGAAGAAGCCAAGATCTCTATCAAACTCGTAGGTGAAGGTGAAGGTACATCAACTATTTTTGTAGGTGGAGAAGGAGTAGCTTGCGATTTTGATGCATTCCCAAAAAAGAGTAGAAAGGCATTATGTGAGAAATGGGGACACCATTCATGCCCATGTTGATTGCTCCCACAATACCTGCATCTGCAACCCTTATACATATACATCATTCACTCCTTAAAAATATCTCCAAACAAATACAAAAACAAAACCTTCAATACAATGGTTATTCCAATCTAAAACAACTCTATCTTCAGTGCCTGCAAATAAAAGTGTTTAGTTTTTTTCTTCCTAACAACCTTGCTTTGATACCATGTAAAATTTAAAGATCTAGCTAGAAAAGAAGAAAAACAAACTTACAGATAACAACATAGAAGATAAAAACAGAGCAGCTATGAAAGGAAATTGTATTAACCATCTTGTCAATTACATTATGCAAAAATGCATATTAATATAGAGAACCATCGCATTAGCAACGGAGGAAACAAATTCATAACAACTACTCCATGCTGAAATTACAGTGAAGGAAGCGAGTTGATAAAACCAATGTTCATGGTAAAACCAATGCATTAGCATGTCATCTTGCAGAAAATGTTGGAGTGGATCAGACAAGACAGAGTGAGAACTCGCAGTTGACACCGAGTGATTATCATGTCGATCTTGCTCTTTTTAGTTAGCTTATGCAAGGCAGAGCAGACTGCGCCCTAGACTGCGCCCTTGACTATCATGCAACATGAGTTCTTCGTGGATTATGATAGCGAACAATATGTTAAATGGCCCAGGAAGATTTGCGCTAACAAAGTGAAGGTGCCTAAATAAGAAACGACTCGACAAAACTATGTACTACCAAAGAATGAACTCAGACCCACAACAAGGATCAATGAATTCAGACCAGATGTGAATTGCAGTTCCCAGCAGCATCAATCTTGATTTATACATGGATCGATAGAACAAGGCTAAAGTCAGTTATAAAGAACGCCTCAAACTAAGAAAATAGTAGACCACCTTTAGTTAATATTTGCCTCAAACAATAAATAGACAACCCATTGTCAATGTAATTGCTATGACATGATTCAAATAATCCCAACGACTCAAAATATTACTATGAGCTCTGACCATGTGCTATATATCGCTTCAAATATTAAATAGATACCCAATCCAATAATAATTAATCACTGCCAGATAGATTCCACGAGCAAAGCCAAAAAAAAAACCAAAAGGCCTCAATAAAAAATAATGCGATGTCGGCCTTGTGTGAAATAAGAAATCGTTGCCAATGTATAATATTTGCCACCAATCAACAATATGCTTTGGATATAAGCAAAAATACACTAGACCAAATACCGTAGATAATGAAGTCAACTAAAACGATATGGATTCCGTGCATACAAACTCACTACGAATGATGATGTAGCCTCAGCTAGTGCATGGATGCAATGATATCAAGTTGGTCTGAATAGGCGATTCAAGAAAATTTGAAAAAATTCAAACGTTGAAATGCTTGATATCGACCACCGTATGAAAGATGCCCAGTAATTAGACCAATTTCTACAAAAAGGAGCTAGATGGAGCCATTTTTCCTACGAATTCGTCTGGGGTAGGGTATAGTTTTTCACCTCTAATGGATCTCTATTAAATGCTC
Organism: Cryptomeria japonica; assembly: GCF_030272615.1. Lineage (NCBI taxonomy): Eukaryota > Viridiplantae > Streptophyta > Pinopsida > Cupressales > Cupressaceae > Cryptomeria > Cryptomeria japonica. The sequence continues at coordinate 324,175,384 of NC_081406.1, read as the reverse complement.
AATTTATCGATATGGGATGGAATTTTGTTTGACAGAGGTCTAATATCATGTTGGAAAGATTAAGAGTCCATCATGAAGCTATAGACTTTAAGGGATCGATCAAGAAACAAACCAACCACTAGATATTGTTGCAACATGAGCAAGAATGAACAATGGAGATCACAATGCAATAATTGAAATGAAATTGATATGATACGATGTACAAATGAGCCTTGCTTATAAGGACAAGGTGATGATGTAGAAATGCAACTACCTATTTACAATATTAAATAATGAGCTATGACTCATATCTATCTAGAATGATACCTAAGATAACTAACATGAACAATATTAAATGAAAGTTACATGTGACATCTAAGCTATCCTAAATAAATTTAACAATGTGAATAGGTGCTAACAATGAACTAATTAGGATATAACCTTATTCACACCAACAAATCAAAGTACTACTATTCCCTACTATATATATTAACTACAAACTCCTAGAAATCACAAATACAAAATTCTACAATTCTCAATTTGTGAACCCCTTAGAAAAAGAAAAAGAAACAATATATAGAGCCATTCTACAGTAGCTCAATGGGTATCCCAGGTAGCAAAAACCCAGTGGAACCTCCAACATGAAATCCCATAATAAAGTTCGTTGTAATAGACTAATTGTCTCATGATTAAAAATTTGAGATATGGAATGTGCAGGATGAGGGCCATTGCAAAAGAAACAAAAGTGCAACATACCAAGGCTTTGATCATTTAGTTGCTAGAGAAGAGTGGCTTGATTATGTGTGTTCCTTTTCTCTCCTCCTTGTAGTTGCTTTGTGTGTTGGTTCAACCTACAAAGCTACCACGTGTTTCTATGGCGTTGCTTGAAGGGAATTTAGGGATTCTATTGAAAGAAAAGAGTGAGGAGCTACCACATGTTTCTCTCTCGAAATACTTAACTTGGATGATAAAACAAAAAGGGACGTTTGACAATAAAACCTACACTACAAGAGGCTCGTCTTGCTTACAATTTCAACATTGTTTCTATCAATGCCACCTAATTTAAAAACTACAAAACATAGATTTAATCCACAATAACCATGGAGATTGATTTAGGCCTTACGAACAACATCATTTCAACAATAGAAAGAAATCAAAAAGTCTTTGACTAACAGCCATAAAGATAGAAAACATGCTTTTAACAAACATGACCCAAACCAAGGAATTTCCAAATTTTTCATCCAATAGTCTTCTTAATGAAGTCCACATAACATCTTTTTCTATATGCGATCTATTTGATTTGTTTCAAGCATTCAACAAAATATATTAGTACTCCTGAAAATCGACATCTAAAGCTTATTTTATTCTTCTTAAAATGCATTTTAAACGACTTCATTATATATAAACTATTAATGACAAAAATAAGGAATTAGTATAAATATTAAATGGATAAACTTAAGGACAAGGACTTAAGATTATCAAATTCTAGGCAATTTTTTAGCCCATTAGGTATTTTGCATTAATTTCCTTAAGCAATTTGCCACTCTTGAGAACTCCTTGGAAACCTTCATCGAATGTGTCCTCACAAGTATTCCAAAAGGTTTGAAAAAAGATGTGGGGCAAACCATTTGGTCGTGTGTCCTTATTTATTTTGAAGAAGAAACCATCTTTAACTTCCTCATTGGAAATGGGTTTTGAGAGAGAAAATCCATCATAGACCATCTCTAATTCTTAGAATAGCTCAAATCCATTATATTGAATGAGACCATCTAGCATGAGATCCTCCAAAAGTAGATTATGGAAGAACACAACTTTGTCCTTGGTTTCGTTCTAAACTTTATAAAGGACACCATTTCCACAAATTTCGTTAATTCTATTGGATGACTAGTGCTTGAAAGCAATCCTTTAGAAAAAATCTAGTATTATTTTCTTCCTCCTTCAACTAACGAGCTATGGATGTTTGCTTCAAAAAATCTTCTTCCTTAGAGTCAATGGAGTGGAGATTACATATAATTTTCTTTTCCTCATTCATTAACTCCTCATTTTGCTCCCTGTTTTGGATTTTTCTCTAAATAATATCTAGTTGCTCTCTAACTTCTAGTTTTTTCTCAAAAATATCACTAAAGGATCCCTTATTCCACTTTTTAATATTTATTTTTACATTACTTAGATTCTTAACTTACTTGAAAACATTGAACTCTTCCACCTTCATGCCCCACCATTTAATGGTTTTGGACAAAAGAAGAGGGTGTTACAACCACATTTATTTGAATCTAAAAGCAAAACCTTTCTTCTTTCCCAACCTATCTACGTAAACAACAATATGAGAGTAATTTGATTTTTTATGAATGAATTATGTTGAATCTTCTTAGCTATCCATAGAGCTATGGGATCAATATTTTTTTCATTTCCTTTCAATGAAGAATAAAATCTTCCATAACCATCCAACTTAGAGAAGGATACATATTTTTAGAATAAGACAGACATGACCACAAATTTTTTCTTGCACTTCTCACATTAGGTGTATATGCATTAGGGATAGCAACATGATTAGGGTCAACAACAACGAGCATGACTTTCAACATCAACGGGTTCCAAAGTGTGACAATGCCAATGTAAGCCCCACAAGCATCGACATCCTTATAATCACCATCCCTGAAAATTCTATTTTTGATTCTAATAACTTTCTCAATATGCATTTTAGTTTCTTGGACAAGCATGATGTCTAATTTTAGTTTCTTGGACAAGCATGATGTCAATAAGTTGTAAAGGTACTTGGCTTCCATTAACAATTTCTTTATTTTTTCTCTCTAAGTTCCTTGTGGCTTGATCTTCTACTTCGTTTTTGATTGGATCCACAATTTGCAATATATTTACTTTTGGTATTCCTTCCTTTGATATCAATAAATTCTTCTCTCAATCTCTTTGCTATCCTATAATCTATGTTAAGAGTCAATTGAAGAACTTTTACCAAATCCCAAGATACCAAGCTTCTCAACCCAAACGAGTTGGGCTAGGACACTACTTTTCTTTTAGTTTCAAAGGATCTTTCCTACCATTTTTCTAATTTGAATGAAGGGATTTTGATGTCATTTGTAAGATCAAGAAATATAAAAGACCAACACACACAACATTATCATATTTTCAAGTACCCTTGTTTGTGGGAGAACAACGGATCCAATCTTCCACCTTGCAATAAACTTGTAACAAAATATTTGCCAAAATACCCTCTAAAACTCAATGTAAATGAATGAATGAACGAATGAATGAAATAATTTTAATGATGTTCAGAGACCAAAGAACACAACATTAACACATTTTTCAAACTCCTTTTAATATCGACCCTACCATTTTATGAGGACCATGCCTACCTAAATAAGTCATTCACATTGTCCATCAATATTATTATCTTATATGCAGCACATTAAGGAAATCCAATTAATGTCATAAAGAGGGTGGTGATGGCCGTTCGAGGGGAGGTAAGAGAGGTTCACCTAACACACTCCTCCAAAGATGTAAAACAGATTAGACGGAGACGTCAACGATGCGCAATGGAGCTTTAAGAATTGCCGCCTTTTCGCCAGTGTATGTGAATGCGGTGCACAAATTTGATATACGTGTTGGTTGCCTACTATGCTCATCAGCATGCCAGAATTGGTTACGCTGCTACCCCAATTTGGCTTGAATTTTGTCTCATTCATGCCATCATCGCACATGATTCTCAGTGATTAACATTCAAACGCGTTTCGCACCCCCTCAATTTGGCTAGCTTTTCATGCTGTAAAATCGATTACATTGATGGCAGGTAAGCCCACTAAATGTTAACTCCATTAATTACTCTCTTACGTTATTGGAATCAATCAGGAACTGAACTTGGTTTCTGGAGATGTTTAGCTATGATGGGTAAAATGGTTTCTTTCTTCTTCAAATTTTGAATATTTAGTCTGTTTATATTCAAATGTCCAATTTGATTTTGTCATGTCTCTGAGTTTCACCGGAGGAAGTCCAATTTCGGTGAATTACAAAATTGTATTAGTTTTTTGTTGATTCTTGAAATAAAATTGGATTTAACCGTGCACCCCATCTCCGTCTCCGTAAGAATTTCTGTTTATTTCAGCTTTATGATTCAATTTTTAAAGATTACCCTGCAAACGATAAATTGCATTGCTATACGAAAGGATTTTTTTTTGAACTGGGGAGTTTGAAAGTGAAACTCATGATTCGCAGCTTATATTATGCATTTGCTACGAGGAGTGAAACAAAAGGCGAGGAACGACCAATGACAGCCACTACAGCCATGTGTTTATCCAGTTTAATTGATCCAAATTCAAAGATTAGCATCATGGTTCAAAAAAATACCATCCGTGCCCAAAGGCCTAAGGTTTATAATGCATTACAAACAGTGCAAGCACCATGTAAGGTGGAAAATCCTCAATGCACTGCTGAAATAGCTGGAATAAGTCCTGGAAACTCTCTTGAAGCCTTTCAAGTTATTCGTTCCGGGAACCCTTCTGCTCGACGCCGCCGACTCAGTATGTCTAGACAGAAATATGGAGATAGAAAGATGTATCCAGTGCCAAATAGATTGAGGCAATCTGCCTGTGTTGAAGCACATGGTTTGCAACATTGCATGTCAGAATATGTGAATGACGGTCATAATCAAGGATTGCTTAGTCATGAACAGGTCATTTACTTCGCCAAGAAAATCAGAGTTGGAGTTCTATTGGAGGACTGCAAAAAGAGGTGCAGATTTTTAATGTTTAATTTACATTTTCAATATCATAATAACATTGTTCTGCACTCATAAGCTCAAAACATGATGCCAAGACTCAAAATCAATGATATGTAGGGAAGAACTGATTCTAGGCCATTGTTGAATTTCCATCTCAATCATTTATCCTGCAAATTGAATCTTTCAAGAATGCAGTGTTGCTTTTGAGCCTTTGATTCTCTTTGTCAGAGTATTCTATTCTGCTTGTGACGAATGTCTGTCAAAATATTTTTATAGAAGCAAGAATATGCCTAGGTTCCTAAACCATTCAACACCTTCTAAGTGTGCATTCTAATTTCCTTCATGATGCATATTGTCTACATCTAAAAGTGTAAGCCTCATTTTTAAACAGAAAATAGATAAATTTGTCAGTTTCACATCTACATCCTTGTTTATTTTGGTATCAGATACCTTCCAGCTTGGAGTGGTTGCATATCCCATAATATAGAAGGTTAATTGGTTTTGATTATAATTTTTCATAATTAGAAATGTCATTGCTTTGATTTACCAAACTGAAAACAAGAATCTAGGACGTTATATAACATTTACTAGATTTCCTTTCAGTAGAAATGTTCATAAATCTTCCTGATAAGTTATGGGCAAAAGCACAGAGACAATACAAAGAAATGTTTAAATACAATCCCTGTGAAGGATTATTTATTATTATTATTTTTTATTGGAGTCTGTGAAGGATTGTTGATTGTGTTAAGTTCTGATTATTTCCAGGTTGCAGGAAAAATTAGGATATGAACCCTCATATATACAATGGGCTGCTTATACGAATCTCTCTCCAAAAGAGCTCAATGCAAGTCTCTTTGAATCAGCGAGAGCAATAGATAAATTGGTTAGGGTTAACACCCCTCTGGTGATTTCAGTTGCAAACAAGTACAAAAACATGGGTATTGATATCAAAGAATTGACTCAGGTACTGACTTTCAACCATGTAAAAAGGATTTCAAAATGAATATAGTGAATTCCAAAAGCCATTGCTAACAACTTTATTTTGGGAATAAATAATTTACACATTCTATCTCCGTATCTTATTTTTCAGGAAGGTGTGATTGGACTTGTCCGTGGCCTAAGAAAGTTCGATTACACTAAGGGAGTCAAGCTATCAACATTTGTGTATTGGTGGATTCGCCTGGTAATTTATTTACTCTTTACTCCCTCCTTACATATTATATAGGCTCATACGAATGTACTCTTTTAGCATTTGCTGTTACTTTCTAAACCCAACTTAATACTGAAGTTCTCTTTAGGCATTGATATTGACTCATGCTAGAACATATGCTAGAGCTTAGAAGTCTGTCCTTGTTGAAATTTTTATTCATTTGAACAAGAAAGGTTGATTTGGTAAGGGGTATGTGTTTTCTTTGGAGTGATATGCAACCTAAGACAGAGAGATTGTTTTGAAAACAATTTTTGCCCATGCTTGGCTAGGGAAAAATAGAATCGGGGAGGATAATTGGTAGGGAGATAGAAGAATACACAGATGTATGCACCAATGTCCAAACAATATATGAACAATATGACTACTTTATATTGATGTTCATTACATTTGACTGCTGTACTTTATTTATTAATTTGAATTATCAATCTATCTAAATTCTTAGAGTTCATAAATTAATCAATTTATCATCCTACAAGCAATCACATATGAGATTAGTAAGGAAACATGTTAGGGAGTGGCAGTAGACCAGTTCCCACAATGTAAGTAGACCACCCCAAGTTGGATGGACTTGAGGTCTTACCACTTGTGGACCAAGGGGTTGAATTGTCTTGATTAGATGTTCTACGCCCTTGGGCTTAGTTATGGTAAACAGTCTTTGAGTGTCCTAGCATGCTTTCCCCTCCAATCCCTAATATGGTTGGTTGTTGGAAGTGAAACTATAAAATGGATCCAAATAGGTGATGTTGTTTATCAGTTCATTAATGTTAATTACTTATAAGTTCAATAGCTATTATATGATTTAGTTATAGAATACTATTTGTAAACAAATTGTATTGTTGGAATTGTAACTTTTGGGGAAAAATCAGGTATACCCCAATAGGGGACTGTTAATTTTTATGTATCAGAATTAACAACTGCAGAGAAACACAGTAATCTCTCTGATATTACCTTTTATTATAAATAAACTGATTATTTATTCTTGTCCTCACAATATGTATATCTCAGCATATATATTGTACTCAGAATATATATATATATATATATATATATATATACAGCTTATATAATGCTATCGCAATCTTTATCTGATCATGCCTGGCACATTAATCACCCAGATTGCAATATATAATCACACTGATCTTCATGTAGCATAAACACGCAGAGGTCTACACGCACAGTTATATATATATATCTGCCCCAATAAATGTTATACTCACTGCTGTATGTTACCCGCACTGCTCTCTATTATGCACTTGATTATCATATACACACCCTCTATCTAGCCATTAATAATCCTGATCAAGGGTATATAAATATAAGTCATTGTCAATGAAATGACACGACTTTCAATTTGGAAGGAACATGACCATAACCTGAAGGTTGCGATTCTCTTAACAACCCATAAACATTATCGCATAGACTTAACAACTGGTTAAGATATGAGGGAAAATGTTTTTAGTAAGACAGCAATTAGTTAAACAAAGAGCTATTAACAGAAACATAATAGATAAAGAAAAGATGAAGTCGCTGATATAGGGCAGCGATCATAAATAAATAACTGTTAAATAGGACTGCGACAGTTACGAGAAAGATATCTCCTGTCGCTACAACATCAACACTCCCTCTTAGCTAGGGAGGTATCTTTCCATATACATACTTGTCATGGAGTCTCTCAACATGACATCCACAATGGCTACTCCCATTTGTGGAAAAGAGTTCATCATGGAGTCACTCAACGTGATGTCCATCATGGCTACTCCCATGTGTGGAAGGGAACAAGTGCACAAATGCCTATCACGGAGTCACTCAACGTGATGTCGTCATCGAGTCTCTCAACATGACGTCCACCATAGCTACTCCCAGAGGGTGGATAAACACAAGCACAAGAGAATCATCACGGAATCTCTCAACGTGATGTTGTCATGGAGTCACTCAACATGACATCCACCATGGCTACTCCGAGAGGGTGGAAAGAACCACATCTCAGTCTTCGAGATGGACAAGGGCTTTCACCTCAAATTTCTCCGTCTTAGAGAAAGATGCATTAACAAGGGCATTCACCTTAAATTTCTTCGTCTCAGAGAAAAATGCATTAACAAGGGCTTTCACCTCAAATTTCTCCGTCTCAAAGAAAAATGCATTAACAAGGGCTTTCACCTCAAATTTCTCCGTTGCAAAGAAAAAATGCTTTAATAACAGATAACACAAATTACTGATGCTTAGCCTCCCTCTCAGCAAGGGCTTCAAGTACTAGTATCAACCTTCTCGTCCAAAGCTGCCTCTGTTGGTTTGTTAGACTCCCTCTGAATGTTAATTCCTCTTCTTCGAAGAACCTGATCGATTTTAGAATAAGAAACCTTTTGAATCAACTTTAGAGCTTGGCTCCTTCTGAGATTTCCCCATGACAATTTCCGCAGTAGAAGCAAGTTGTGTAGGTCTTAATTTGCAATCTCGAGCAAAGTGACCATACTTGTCACACTTGAAACACTAAATGTGAGAGAAATCCTTCTTCTTTGGATCTGGGGCAAAATGTGATTCTCTGTCTCTATTCCTTTTTCTTCTTTTACCTCTTTCTCTAGAAGTATGTGTAGCAAGAACTTGATTTTCTACATCATGATGGTTTCACCCAACTCCTCTTGTTGCCAACTTGGACTCTTCTTGAATACAATCAGCTCGAGGATGATCATGTTGATTTTATACTTTCAGATTAATGCAAAATCTTAGAAATCAGAATTTAGTTTCTAATTAATTTGTTTGTTGTTAAATTTTAGAGATTTCTAGATCTAGGCATAGCATAGAAATGAACAAATAAGAACAAAACACAATTACCTTGGGAAAACTTCCTAGGAGGAAAAACCCAGCCAAAAAAGATCCTCAGATCTGATTATGGATTATATTCATATAACAGTTACAACAATTATCTCAAGTTCTTGAAGATGTCTGAAGTGTTTACACTTAGGGCTGATGGAATCAACAACATGTCTGCACTTTTATCTGCCCCTTAGACACACCAACCAACACTCAGACTCAAGCCCTATATCTGCACTCTTGATGTATCTTAGGTCTGCATTTATGCTTGAAACTGATCCGTAACCCTAGCACTTTAATTCTGGAACAACTTGGCCTCCTTTGTGACAGTATGAACTTGATGTTTGCTTCTTCAAATGGCAGGGATGATTCACATAAGTTCCTTCACCAATCTTTGCATTAATCAGATGTGTACTTCGCTTCATTTGGCATATATGAATTTCACATTATCAGCAGATATATATTTCACATAAGGATGCATGTGTTGTTTTTCTAATGGAGTGAAGATGCCATTTATTTATATGGAGTGCAAGAGACTAATTGAGTCGGCTTTTAACTTAATTGGTGGTTTTAATTATTAATATTTCCCTTTTATCGAAATGCCATGTTAGGATAGGGTTGGCCCTATTTGTGGGAGCACGCTACCTTGTATGTGGCGTGGGGTTTTATTATGTAGCATGGGGTTTAATGGAGTGCCGTGAGGTATAGGGCCCAGCCCTACACGTTGGAGAAAGGGGCTGGCCCCCTTGGGCGGATTCCAATATTGCCCAAGGCAATTGGAATCCGCCATTTCCCTAATTACAATCAACACTCCCTCTTAATTAGGGAGAAAGATAATCTTACAACCAGGTTACAAGATTAGGGCCCAACCCTAAGTAATGCATACAATGTTTAAATTGTAATCCGAACTTAGCTGTCAACTTCAAATACTCCTGAGGGAGGATCACAACAAGTAGCCACAAATAGTAGCCCATAGTATCCATCTTGTACTGCCTGTGGAGGGTGAAAAACTTTAACATGCACACTTGCAATTCATGAATATATACACAATTACTCATGCACATCATGGAGTCATTCCATGCCATCGATCACTCATATCCATCATTCATTTTCTTTACCTCAGTCTTCTCCCAAAGAAGAATGTGACATCATAATCTTCCATCTTGCACCCAAGCATAGAGTGGAGTTACATAATCATGGTTCTCCATAAGCATAAAATGAAAACATAGTCCTCCATCTTGCACACAAGCATAGAATGGAATCTAATAAACATAATCCTCCATCTTGCACACAAGCAAGGAATGGAATAACCATAATCAGAATATTGTAGTCTTCCATCTTGCACACAAGCATAGAATGGAACTACATAACAGTCTTCCAGCTCGCACACAAGCATAGACTGGATCCACCTTACATTGCCCACAGAGGGTGGAGACAATCTTTTCTACCATCTTACATTGCCCGCAGAGGATGGTAACAATTACTCTTCTCCCCGAGAATATTACACTACCACCTTACATTGCCCGTAGAGGGTGGTTGATACAACACAATGTATCACTGAGGTTGAGACTCCCTCTCAACCAAGGCGGTGTTCTCCACAACTCCAAGTCTATCTTTTGAAGTACTCAAGCTTCAAGAGACTTGGTGAGAAGATCTGCAACACAGGATTGTCCTGCCATAAAACACTGAATTGTCTGGTATCTCTATAGAACCCCGATAATAAATCAAAACAGCATAACAAGAAATTTGAGAAACCACATTGCTTCTCTTGATGCAACACTTGCAACAATTTATTTAGCTTCAGCAATACTCAATGCAATTGAGGACTGTCCCTGTAGGTCCAAGAGATCGCAGCGGGTGAATGCTTGAAGTGTTTTCCTTGTCCGTAACACTTTTTGACCAATCTGAACCTAAGTAGCTTCAACCCATAATCAATTGTGTCTTGCAAATATCAAAATATGCTTGGCTGCAACAATATGCTTGGCTGCAACAATATGCTTAGCTTTTGATTAGCTGAAGCACTCACCAATCAACCTGCCTCTATTCAGATGAATCTGCAAGATCATAGTTGGCTGCAGACATACTCAACTTCTTCAAGTTAGTTTCCATATAAGCTTACAATCCATAGTTCTAACATAACAATAGAAAACTTGACTTGGAATAATTTCATTAGATCCTTGCCATAATTCTAACCTAGAAGTAATGCATTTTAGGTTTAGATCTTCCATCTCAATTCTAAGCTAATTCTTTCTTATATTAAATCATGAGACTATCTTTATCAGTCAGAGTTAGGTCATCCACATAAGGAATCAGAATTAGCATTTCAAGTACTTTGAGGAATAGGTTAGAGTCTTTACAAAACCCTAGGCTTATCAAGTACTCTTTCATACCAAGAGTTTTATTTAAGATCATAGAGCTCCCTCTTAATCCTCAATATCACACTGATAGCCAGGCATCATAGATCATAAGTATTCATAAACAAGGATGAGAAATGCCAACTTCACCTTTTATGAGTTGGACCCATGGAGCAATTATGATCAGGACATATCCTCAACTTCTTCTAATTGAGTGTGAAGATCCTTATGCCTTATTTCAAAGCTCCCTTTGAAGCCACATTAATCCAAGCTTATGGATTTCAGATGTCAGTATGGCCTTGGCCCTCGACATACATCACCTATTATATGAGGTTATATAAAAATGACCTTGGGTGAGGATCACAACATTCATGATAAGTTAGATGCATCCTTTTAACAATATAACCATTGATACATAGAATGTTGAGACAATACTTATGTGACACAAATTAAAGGAGCCAGCCAGTAACACACAACTTTGAAAACTTGTACATCACCATACAGGTTATAACAAAAATCTAATTTTCATAAAGAAACTCACAAGGTTTAAGTCATGATCATTTTCTGCCTCACCAGGGTTTCCACAGATTTGAGAGTACATGCATACAACCATTAGTATGACCTAATAGAGTCTACAATTAGCTCACAAAAGTACGATAGTTATCAACTAGAATAATTCTAATTCAGCAATTGAGGATATAGTGTATATTATTAATTTCACACTTCATGATAGCAAATACTCAACTAAAGAGTCAGTTTTATGTAACTATTATAGAATCATTCAATTGATAGTCAAAACTCAATCAGATCATAGGTGAGGAAGTACTACTAGAATGTTTACAAGGAGAGTGAAGTATACTTACCAATGAAGATACTAACCAAGCAATGATAGTGAGAGCCTATACTTCCATGAATCAATAGCAATTAGTAAGCTGCAGTATATATAATCAAAATAATTCTGATAAAGGATTTCAGATCAAACCCCTAGACATCCAACAGCAAATACATCAAAGGAATTAATCTTCGGATCAAACATTGTGAAGAATAAATTCCTAGCTCACTTATTTATGACATTTATTTAATGAATACTTCATTTACTCAAGTAGCAGCGATACTTATGTAGCTGGCTTATTTTCCCTTACGCACATAGATAAAGACATACACAAATTAAACGAAGTTCAAAACAGAGAGGAAATATTCAAGTTCACAATGTCTTTACAAATATATGAAGTTCAACTTTTCTTCTTTGTTTTGATCTCACTCATTGGAACAATTAAGCACTAGATATTTAATGTGGGCATACATTCCATATTTAATTTTAGTATTTAATTGATTAGGCACGTACACAAAATTTCCCTTACTAGGCTTAGGCCTGTTTTAACCATAATTAATCTATTTCAAAATACTTATGACTTCAACTAAATTGATTAGAAAACAAAATCTATCTTAACATGAATCAAATTTGTGATATTCCATAGTTCAATTAGTTTATCATCCATAATTCTTAATGCAAGTGTCAACCTACGTTACCACTTCAGTTCTAAGGAAGAAGGGGATGACTATGTTACCAAAGCGTTTAGAGACCAAAATACAATAGGCTTCCTCAAGGTTTATGGTTCCAAGCCCTTACCTTATCTTGGGAATCATCCTATTGATTGGATTTAGACTGCCCCTCTTTGAAAACAACTCCATTCCCAACTTTCTTAAATACTGATAGTAGTAACAAGCATTAGGCTATAAGTATACTAACTTGTCATGTATTATGAAATTAAGTATATCTGTCATACATATTGCAGTCCATATTAATATTAAATTCTGCATAAGAACATTATCAGGTATCATATATTAAGCATCCATATTAAGCACATCCCCATGCATACCACCTAGAACAAAGATGTTACTGCCTGTAACTTAATAACAGTTCTGACCTGATCCGATCCGTGGTGATATCACTGGATGCCTTGATTCCTTTCCTTTATGTCTCTCAATATGAGGGAGAGGTCACACCTCCTCATCATGTATGCTCTTTGGCAAGAGACACACCCTTTCACCATTAGCACCATTTGAAAGTGTGCAACTCTTCATTATTTCTGCCCTTTGAAAGGGACACAACCTTTCACAATCAAATCTGCAACTCTTATTTAAATCAGATCTTAACCACTACATAAGTATGCAGCCCAAACGAAATAATAAGCCCTTAACAATAACCTTAATTAACCAAGAATCCTCTTATAATATTTGGTTTAACAAGGACTAAATAAAAGACTCGTTCATTTAACATTTAATGTTTTCATTGTCATCAAAGTCGTCTTATTGAGAGATCCTTATATTTACTAACCTGTCACCAAAGAAGGAAGGAACAAGAGACTAAAATTACATGATTAAATCTGATCACTGGTTAGTACGAACCTAGCTCTGATACCATGTTGATTTTATACTTTCAGATTAATGTAAAATCTTAGAAATCAGAATTTAGTTTCTAATTAATTTGTTTGTTGTTAAATTTTAGAGATTTCTAGATCTAGGCATAGCATAGAAATGAACAAATAAGAACAAAACACAATTACCCTGGGAAAACCTCCTAGGAGGAAAAACCCAGCCAGAAAAGATCCTTAGATTTGATTATGGATTATATTCATATAACAGTTGCAACACTTATCTCAAGTTCTTGAAGATGTCTGAAGTGTTTGCACTTAGGGCTGATGGAATCAACAATAGGTCTGCACTTTTATCTGCCCCTTAGACACACCAACCAACACTCAGACTCAAGCCCTAGATCTGCACTCTTGATGTATCTTAGGTCTGCATTTATGCTTGAAACTGATCCGTAACCCTAGCACTTTAATTCTGGAACAGCTTGGCCTCCTTTGTGATAGTATGAACTTGATGTTTGCTTCTTCAAATGGCAGGGATGATTCACATAAGTTCCTTCACCAATCTTCGCATTAATCAGATGTGTACTTCGCTTCATTTGGCATATATGAATTTCGCATTATCAGCAGATATATGTTTCGTATAAGGATGCATGTGTTGTTTTTCTAATGGAGTGAAGATGCCATTTATTTATATGGAGTGCAAGAGACTAATTGAGTCGGCTTTTAACTTAATTGGTGGTTTTAATTATTAATATTTCCCTTTTATCGAAATGCCGTGTTAGGATAGGGTTGGCCCTATTTGTGGGAGCACGCTACCTTGTATGTGGCGCGGGGTTTAATGGAGTGCCGTGAGGTATAGGGCCCAACCCTAGACGTTGGAGAAAGGGGCTGGCCCCCTTGGGCGGATTCCAATATTGCCCAAGGCAATTGGAATCCGCCATTTCCCTAATTACAATCAATAGATCAAACTTGGGCAACTTAGATCTCCCATTGATGCTTTGGATGAAGGGCTCCCAAGATTGAGGAAAACCATTTAGTGCCAACATAACAAGATTTCTGTTTGCAATTATGTCCCCAATAGTGCTCAACCGATCTCTCAAATCAGCAATCTTCATAAAGAATGAGATGACTGAATCTTCTTTATCCATTTTAACATGGTGAAGTTGTTGTCTCAAAGCAAGGGCTCTGCTGGTGTTGTTGATCTCATACATGCCTTTTAGAATATCAAACATTTCTTTAGCTGACTTCAAATTAGAGATGATCGGTACTAGGTGATTCATCATAGATTCTATCATGATCTCTCTAGCCTTTGTGCCATTTTTCTTCCATTAGATTTTCTCAGTATCATCGAAAGGCTCAGGCATATCATTTTCCATGAAATCAAGAAGATCATTCTCCTCTAACACAATGAGTACTTTGGGTTTCCAAGAGTTGAAGTTTGAGGTTCCATCAAGCCTATCTTCTACCTTGACACCGTTCACCATCTTTGAGACTTGGATAAAACTCGCTTAGATGAGAAGCGTAGATGAATTCTCTGTTGTTTAAACAATTCTGATCAAGATTTTGGTTAAACCTGCTCTGAAACCATGTTAATTTTTATGTATCAGAATTAACAACTGTAGAGAAACAGAGTAATTTCTCTGATATTACTCTTTTATCATAAATAAACTGATTATTTATTCTTGTCCTCACAATATGTATATCTCAGCATATATATTGTACTCAGAATATATATCTATCTATCTATCTATATATATATATATATAATCGCAGGATAGATATATATACAGCCTATATAACTCTATCACAATCTTTATCTGATCATGCCTGGCACATTAATCACCCAGATCGCAATATATAATCACACCGATCTTCACGTAGCATAAACACCCAGAGGTCTACACGCACACACGCACACACACACACACACACACGCACACACACACATATATATATATCTGCCCCAATATATGTTATACTCACTGCTGTATGTTACCCGCACTGCTCTCTATTATGCACTTGATTATCATATATGCAAACTCTATCTAGCCATTAATAATCCCGATCAATAATATATATATAAGTCATAGTCAATGAAATGACACGACTTTCAATTTGGAAGGAACACGACCATAACCTGAAGGTTGCGATTCTCTTAACAACCGATAAACATAATCGCATAGACTTAACAACTGGTTAAGATATGATGGAAAATGTTTTTAGTAAGACAGCGATTAGTTAAACAAAGAGCTACTAACAAAAACATAATAGTTAGAGAAAAGATGAAGTTGCTGATATAGGGCAGCGATCATAAATAAATAACTGTTATTAAGGACTGTGATAGTAGTTAGGAGAAAGATATCTTCTGTCACTACAACATCAACAGGGACATTACAGTGTCTCCACTTGTGCTATAGTGGGTGGCCCTTTTTCTTTTCAGATTTACCTTTGAAGATCTTATCACTATCTAGACCTCTGGACCTTGGACCTATGGTAAACACAACCTGTCTCTTTGCCGCTGGAAGTCGGGTTTGATCCTGCTACTGACCTTAACAAGATGTCTCCTATTTGGATTCGTTTGCCACGTCTCCCATTAGAGTTTTGGGATGATGAAATCTTCAAATGGGTTGGCAACTCCCTTGGGCACTTTGTCTCCATTGACAATGTTACTAAAGCTAAATCCAGATTAGTATTTGCTTTTTTTTTGTTAATATCGACATTAACAAAACCCTTCCTAATTTTATCATTCTTCAGTCAAAGTTAGGAAAGTGGACCCAACCTATTGTGTATGAAAATGCTCCAGTTTATTGCCAGAACCACTCTTAATTTGGTCATTTGATCTTTGACTGTAAGGCCCATAAAAAATAGAATCCTAAACAACAAAGAACCTCTTCATCCGCAATCAAATGAGTGGGTGACTACCCCTTCAAAGAGGATCTTCTCAACATCATCCGCTTTCTTGCTAAACAAACCCCTCAATCCACTTTGGCTAATGGAGCCCCCCCAGTTTTGTAACTAGTTCTAGTTCTTGTTCCCCCTTTGGTCACAAACGTTCAACCCTATGATTCTCAAAAGTTGGCTGATGCCACTACCCCCATATCTACTCTGGTTCAAGATCCATTCCCCCCACCCATTATGGGTGACTTGGAAGTTGGTGAAATTGCTAGCCCACCTTTTGTTGGCCACTTATAGAAGAACATTGGTTCCTCTTCTTCTGTGGTTTAGTCCCCAAGCAAAGAACTTTTGCTATCCCCTTGTGCTAACTCTAGCCTTCCCACCAATGATGAGGGGTGGACAATTCCAAAAAATAAAACAAGAAACAAGAAGATAGATGTGGGTCTTGACTCTAAAGTTGGAAGACCCTCTCAATGACAAACATGACAGAAGGAGATAGCAAAAGAAATTACTAGTGGAAGGCAGAAGACCTTGGAGTCCTCCTCTATCAAGAATTGTAAATGAAATTCCTCTCATGGAATATCTGAGGCCTGAATAGCCCTCAAAAACAGTTCTCTTTAAAGAATTGCATCCTTGAGAATAAAGTTGATATCCTCCTAATCCAAGAAGTTAAAATGACTCAAACTACTTTCTTGCCAATTGCTAGCTATATTTGGCCCTCGGCCAAATTTCTTGTAAGTGATGCCCATGGTGAACCCTTCTTTCCCTCTCTGTTAACAATTTGGTAATCAATTTTACTAGTCCCCTTTGTTTCTAGTTCTTGGTCAATCTCTATGCTCCTAACACTCACAATGCTAGAAAAGCTATTGGGAATGATCTCTCATAGATTTTGGCTGATAAGGACTCATTTTGAATGATCACTGGTGACTTTAATACTCCCCTCTTCCCTTTTGAAAAGCTTGGGGGACTTATTGATTGTACAAACAACATGGTTGATTTGGCGGACTCCATCAACTTAATTGGTTTAATGGACATTGATGTTCAGGGGCAGCCCTTTACTTGGTCTAATAACAGAAAAGGTAACAATCTCATACAGGTTAAACTTGAGAGATTTATGGTTTCCCTTAATTGGGATATTGGTTGTAAGTCCAACTTGGTGGCCATGCCTAGGACAGTTTTGGACCACAATCCCTTGCTGTTCTCCTAGTCTGATAGTCCCCGTAGGGGGCCTTCCTTGTTTTGTTATGAAATCATGTGGGCTACCCACCCTGATTTTAGAGATTGCATTGTTAAATGGCGGGGTACCCCCATCCAAGGCACAACTATGTTCAAAATTGCCCAAAAATTGAACTTGATCAAATTAAAGTAAAAGGATGAAATAAATTATGTTTTGGTAACATTTTGGTTAAAATGAAGGATTTGGCCTCTAATCTTGCCAACATCCAGCTCAATATGGCCCTTGGGGACAATTCTGAGGAAACTCATTGTGCTGAATACTCCTTAAGGGTTAATTGGAAGGAGATCCTAAAACAAGAAGAAATTTTTTGGAAACAAAAATCAAGGGTTCAATGGCTGAAGGAAGGAGATAGGAACTTGACTTTCTTCCACAAATTTGCTATCAAACACAGGAAAAGAAAGACTATCTCGTACCTTACCAATGAGAATGGCATACATGTTACTAATGATGATCAAATTGGGTAGCTCGCCTCTAAATATTTTTCCAGGGCTTATGTTGAATAGACTCTTGCTTGTGACTTTGCCGTGGAAGAACAATTGTTAAACTGCTTACCCCCTAGCTGTCCTTGGAGAATAATGTCCTCCTCCTCTCTTTGATTTCTGAAGATGAGTCTGAATTACTACCTTCTCTATGGGGGCTAATAAGGCTTTGGGGTGGGGGCAAGCCTCGTAGTGCAACGGTAAGTTGCGATCCTTGTTGATAGGGAGGTTCAATGTTCGATCCCCTGCAAGTACCCTTGCCTTGGTCTGATCAATGAGGTATTGTCAGCGAAGCGCGGTAGACGAAGTAAAAAATGGGACATTAATGCCCGAAATCCTTGGTGCTGACTTGGCTTCCCCATGGAGTCCTCGTTCCTGGTGGTGTATGCTAAGCTAGTCGTTGTCAAGGAAGGTGCGTTGCAGATGTTGTACTGGTCGAACCATGTGGAGAGATAAGGAGTGGAGGTCGTGTGCTATCGGTGGATGGCTGTGGAGTGATAAGGAGGGGAGGCATAAGGTTGCAGAGTGATAAGGAGTGTTATTGTGGAGTGATAAGGTGCGGGGAGATATAAGGAGTTAAAGTGATGTGGAGTAAAGTTGGAGGTGTTAATACTTCATAATGCCAATGTAACCACGGGGAGGGGGTCCCCCAATGTGACCCTCACTGGTTAGAAACTCCAGTATAAAAAAAGACATTACTGATCGAAAAAAAATAAGGCTTCGGGGCCTGATGGTTTCTTTCTTGCCTTCTTTCAAGATTTTTGGGACACTGTTGATTATTATATCACCATGGCGGCCAATGACTTCTTTATAACTAGTAAAATCCTGAAAAAGCTCAATAACTCCTATATAGCTCTTGTCCCCAAGATACAAGATCCTATAAGATTGTCGGACTTCAGACCTATCAGCTTATGCAGTACAGTTTACAAGATTTTCTCTAAAATTTTGGTTAATAGGATCAAACATTTGCTTGAAAAAATGATCAATGTGAATCAAAAAGGTTTTGTCCCAGGGAGACAAATTCTTGTTGCTGCAATTTTTGCCCATGGAATCTTGTATTCGATTGATAGAAGCCTCCTCCCTGGTATGGCTCTCAAACTTGACATTTCAAAAGCATATGATGGAGTTAAGTGGGATTTCTTGTTTGAGTCTTGAGGAAATTAGGTTTTTGTGAACATTCTATTAGCCTGATATGTGTGTGACCATTGTCAAGTACTCTATTCTTGTAAATAGAATTCTAAGGGGATTCTTTGGGGCTGGGAGAGGTATCAAACAAGGGGATCCACTTTTCCACTCTCTATTTATTATGCTTGCAGAGGTTCTTGGAAAAAATATTTTAAACCTGGTTGATTTTGGAGCTCTTAAAGGTATCAAAGTTGCTTCCACCCTCACATCCCTTTTGATGTTGCTTCTGTTATTGAAGCTAGAAATTGGAAAAATGTCTAACCAACTATGCTGTTGTCTTTGGCCAATGTATTAATTATGAAAAAAGCAAGATCTACTTCAATACCACCCGTAGCTTGTAGAGGAAAATTCAAGACACAATGGGCTGTCAATGTGCTAACTGTTGAACATATGTTGTCATTGATGTCAAAGGAGTGTTGTCTTTGATGTCAAAGGTGTCGTAGATGTGCTAGTTATTTTGTTATTGATGCAATGGCATCCAAAAGAATGAAGAATGCATAATACTGCCATGTCATATTAGAGCATTTTGAGTTGCGGAAGTATGCTGGCTAGCCATGATGGTGGGATTAGTTGAGGTATATTTGTTGTATCATCTTGCATCTATTCGTGTCAGTGGAAGTGATCTGGAAGTGTATGAGGTAAACCTAGACAATGAGCTTGCTTTGGTAACTTGTTATGTTTTGCGTTCCTTCATAGTTTTGAGTTATGTTTTGCAATTTGAAAGGAGAGTATGCCCACACATGATTCAACATAATCTGGAGTCTCCGGAGTTTATCTTTTGCGGTCAGTGATTTTGAAGCAAAGAAACAGGACTCGGACTTAGACTCGGCAAGGCCGACTCAGACTTGGACTCGGGACTTGGAGTCAGACTCGGTTGGACTTGGGAAAGTGAAAAACTCAAGAAATTTAGAGATTTTTAAAGAATTAAAACTTGTTTCATGTACCCTTTATTGAATACACCTTAAAGACACAATAACATCATCAAACTCGGCTCATTTGATTACATATACAAGCATACATCAATCACATAAGCATAAACACAAATTGTAGCTGAAGGAAATAACAAACATAGATATATAAATATTGTCAAATGTATACAATATTACAAAACTCGTGGAATAAAAAATCCATGTCATCATCAAATGTTCCACACAAATACCAAAGGTAAATACAACTACAAGTGTATGGCTCAGAAGAGCGTGCACCCTTTGGCCCTGGCCCCTTGCGAAGGCGTCTAAGGTAGGTCCTGGATGATTCGACAACCATAGCCACTCCCCATGACACCATGCCATGCTCACCAACATCAAGAACATCTGTGTCACTATCAGTATCTGCCTCTGAATCTCCTGTCTCTGCTCATGCTCTCCGCTCCTCCTCTGCCATGGCTACAACCTCAGCCTCTATATCTACCTGGTCGATCCAATCAGTGTCATTATCACTAAAGACAGTCGCAGGATTTGTCTAAGTGGGCCCACTCTGCATCAGGGTCAACCTCATCTAGAATGATAGGAGAGATGTCAGCTAATGCATTCTTTCTCATTCTCAAGCGGAGGTTGTAGTGAACAAAGACGAGATCATTCATCTTCTCCACAGATAATCTATTGCGCCTCTTGGAGTGTATGTGCTCAAACATACTCCAATTGCGCTCACAACCAGATGCACTGCATGGTTGGCTCAAGATGCAAATGGTCAACTTCTGAATATTTGGTGTCATTGGGCCAAAAAAGCTCCACCAATTATTTGAGTTTGAAATGAGAAAAATAAATAAAATCAGTCTCACTCATAAACTCATTTAACAATATACAATAAAACTAAAATTAAGCCTTAAAATTTATTTTTCCCTGGCATCATAGTTGTCCTACTTTCTTTGGTGATAGGACGAGAGAAGGTCTCCCCTGATGCATTTGAGAACAACTGTAGCTTTCGAATAAGCTTTGTTTGTGTAGAACCAGCAGGTGCCATCTTCTCCATGATCGAGTATAGCCCATTAAGGACCTCCACATCAGCCTTGAAAGAAGGGATAAAATGGAATGTCGGATTCAGATAATAGGTTGCTGCATGGATGGGCCTATGAAGTTGATGATGCCATCTCCTATCAATGATCTCCCAAATGGAACCATACTTGCTTTCATCTCCTTCATAGACAAATTTGATGCCCTCCTTCGCCCTATCCATGCCCTCATAAATGTAGCTGATTGCGAGCTTTTCTCCATCCGCAACTCGCAACAAAACCACCAAGGGCTTAACAAACTACAAAATTGAAAATATTATGTAATTTAGAAAAATTAGCAAATAAGAGAATATGATGAATAAGTTATAAAACAAAAAGTTGAATTGTAGAATTTATAAAAAATTTACCTTCACTATCTCATCACAAGGGACCCAAAAGTCTCGCTCATCAAAAATGCAGTCTGCCATATCTTTCCCTGTAGGGGTGGCAGCATAGGATGAGGAAGACCACTCCTCACCAACAATCATACGTCTCAAGGATGACTTACAGCGAAGCATGGACTGCAATGTGATGAAGTTTGTGGCAAATCTTGTGATTCCTGGACGAGCTAACTCCTTCTGCTCTGTGTATTGTCTCATAAGAGCCAACACCCATGAACGATTATATACAAATTTGCACACATTTCTTGCCCTTTCTACACATCTCTTGACCCATGGGAGTTTTCCAATATCCTCCAACATGAGGTCAATGCAATGGGCAGCACATGGAGTCCAAACTATAGATGGGTGCCTCTCCATCAATAGTCTACCTGCAACAACATAATTTGTTGCATTGTAATTAATGAAGTTACAAAATAGTAATTAATTTGCAAACAAAATTAGTTTGTAATCAAAAGTTTACCTGCAGCAACATAATTTGCTGCATTGTCGGTCACCACCTGTACCATGTTCTCCTCACCCACCTCATCAATCACCTCCTCTATCTGCTCACATAGGTAGGTGGCATTCTTGCAATGGGCGGAGGCATCAATGGACTTGATGAAAACAGTGCCCCCTGAAATAAAAAAAAAAGCAAGATCAATGATCATTTAATAAATCATTAAATAAAAAATAAAAAATTAATGACTAAATGAAACTAAAATTAATCAATCATCTGCGGAAGAAACAAGAAAATTAAGGAGAGTTCTATTTCTCTTATCCGTCCAACCATCAGTCATGATGGTGCAACCTTTAGTGCTCCATATCTGGTGTTGTTCACCTAATTCCTTCTTCACATCATTCACCAATTGAGTCAAAATGGGTCCCCTCAAATCAGACTCAGAAGGGGCTTTGAACCTCGCCCCGCATATGGTAAGGGTATCAACCATTTCTTGCCAATAAGGAGACATGTCACAAATAAATTAAATGAGATAAGTTAAGTATGTACGAGTAAAAATAAAACGAAGAATCAAAGTATAAAAATTAAAGCAATCAAACATAAAACATTCACCTGGCTGTAAAGAATGGAACACTGCCATAGACCCAAAACCTGCCAACTGCCATTTTAGCGGCATCGTGGACCTCCTTGTTCCAACCCATGCTCTCAAGCGACTGTTGGGACCCAGGAGTAGTGCGAGGCACAAAGAAGGTATCCAACCTAGATTTACGAATCCTAGGTCCAATGCTAACACTCCCACTACAACTACTAGTGCTAGGAACATGAGAAGTGGCAGTGGCACTGCCACTTATAGAAGTAGAAGCGGAAGCACCAACACTAGCAGTAGCAAACTGAGTGGGACGATATGGAGGTAAGGAAGAAGGGCCTCCAACACAACCTAACTGTGTTCCTCTTCCTAAAGTTGCCTCTCTCCCAATTGCCGCTCGATCCTCCTTTTGCTTCTTTTTCCTTTCAATTTACTCAACCATTACATAACAATCACGTGTGACCTGAGGGAGTGCTTTTAGGCATGGTTTGGGATCATGTCCACGCACACCAGAAATATGGTATTATAGTCTATATATACCTCCATGAAATATTGTTTTGCAAAATGTACATTTTGTTTGCCCCTTTCCTTGCCCTGGAAAATCTTCGTGATATTTCCAAGCAGGGTCCTTTCTAATGGGGGGTCTAGAAGCTAAAGTAGACATTGTAGGATAGTTTTGTGAAACTTGAAGTTGAGGCAAATAAGAAAGTGAAGTTTGCTGCAATAAAACATTACAAATACAAAATGAAATTAATACATACATTCAAAAAAACTAAGGTAGGGTTTGTAAATTTAAAAAAAATAAAAATTGTAGGGTTTGTCAAACCCTATTTAAAAAAAAATAAAATTTACAAACCCTACATACAACCCTACATAGTACAATTACATACTACATACTACATACAAACATACAAAATATTTTGGAAGAAAATGTAAAACTTTTAAAATAAATGAATAGAAAATGGAATTTTTGCATACAAGAAACAAAAAAATCTTCAAAAAAACAATCTTACTTCTTACAACAAGCTTGAAATGAGCTGCAAACTCTTCCTATCCAACTCTTGATGCACCAAATCCAAACACAATGCAGCCCCAATGTGATAAATTGAAGAAAACTTGAGCTCCTCCTTGCTGGTTTTTCTTCTATGCACCCTTGTTTTTCTTCCCAACTCACTTTACTCCTATTTTTGCAAGTGAATGAAATGAAGTTCACTTTTAGGGGTTAGAGATAAATAACCAAAAAAAAGAAGTTGAAAAAGCTTTTTAAAATGTTTATTTTCGATTTGTTTTTGACCTTGCCGCCGACCGAGTTTGAGGCTCGGGACTCGCCAAGTTTGGCGAGTTTATGTCAAACTCGCCAGACTCGGCCAAGCCCGAGTCCAAGCTCCAAAGACTCGGCGAGCATGTCTCGGGCTCAAACTCGTCGAGTTTGGCGAGTTTCGGGCGATTTTTTTAATCTCTGGTTTGAAGTGACAAAGTGGTCACCATGTTTATTAATCTAGTGAGTTACTCTTCCAGCTTGCTAGAGGTTTGTAGCGTGTGCTCACTAAAGGTAGCGTGTGGATGACTGTTGGGACCAGCTAAGGCTATATTGGGAACTACATAGCGTGTTCTTTCTTTTGGAGTAGCTTGTGGGCTATTGGACTTGGCCTATTACACGTTTTTTTAAGGAAAAAGTTGTGGCTGTCTTGCGGAATGTAATGTCCCCTTCTCAGTGATGTTCATTCAGTGATCCAGTGGCCTATTCCGGAGACCTGTAGGCTATGTGGAAAGGAGAATTAGGGTTTCCTACTTTTGTGGAGTTTTGTACGAGCTTTCTAGGGTTTGTCAGGATGGAATTCTTCAGTTCTGTTTATGGTTTCCTTCTGGGTTTTTCATGAACTTCAGGGTGGCATAACATGCGTTTGATTCTACGGTGAAGTGTGAACTTACTATTTTTAGTAAGTTAGGGTTTGGCTGACTGGATGGTACAGTTTCACCGAGCTTTCCAAGCTCTTTCTTTGGGTGCGAAGATCATGTTTTTCGGAGTAGTATTTCATGACTTACTATTTTTAGTAAGTGGCAGTTGGAGCATTGCTATTTTGGCAGTCTTGGGTAGGGCTCTGATCCAGTTCAATTCAGTGGTTCTCATTGCTCAATTTCATCATTGATTTTGATGATAATCAGTATTGGAGTTATAAGTTATTTAATTAAATATTATTTCCTTATTCTAAGGTTTAATAGTTAATTATTTTATTACTAATTAATTTTATTGTGGGTGACTTATGGAAAAGATATATATATCTGTTGTTAATGGTATTATTTTCCTAATTCAGTAGCGTTAGTGAAAAAAGAGGCATATTTCATGTGTTTATTATATTTTTAAGTTGCAAACTATTCACCAAGGAAAAAGTTTGAACTTTTTGCCTAGGAAGGGGGTGCCAAAAACATGAGGGGTGTGGTGAAATGAAATGCAACGCCATGTTGAAGTACGATGAAATGTAATTTGATTTGAGGCAAATTTGGGTGCCATTTGCATTTGAATTTTAGAGGGAAAAATCTATAAATACAGGTGCTTGGCCTCTCATTTGGTTATCTTGAAGAAATCATATTGTTATGCTGCCGGAATGGTGAGTGAATTTGAGCTTTGGAGTTGTGGCTCCCTAGTTTAGCCAGTTTCGTACTTGAAACATAGTACCTAGCTGAGTGTTGGATTGTGGTGTAGTTTCAGTGTGCAATTTTCAGAGTTTCTGTGTGTGGTGGATTTCAGTGTTGCTGGTTTTTGGTGTGGCTGAAGCAAAGATTCGATCCTACCTCCCTGCCTGTGTGACCTATCATTCTGGGTATTGGCTCGAATTATTTTTGTGCTTTGGGTGATATGATTTGTAAGTTTTTAGCCCCTAGTTTGGAGTCTTTAATTTTATAATGCAAATGGTACATTTCCAGCTTAGGTGTACTTTCTGTGAGTGCATTAGGATGCATGCTATGCGTTTGGGGGCATATAGAAGCTCATTTCCAGTTTGTTCTTAGTCGCTTTATGCTTAGTGTCAATTTGGGTGTGTTGTGGGGTGTTTTGAGTGAGTTTGGAGCGAGTTGGGAGCATTTTGGTGTGGTTTTGTGTTGCTGGTTATGCATTTCCTGCCTGCTGTTATCTATATCAGATTTTTGAAAGTTGGTGTTTGAGCTGGTTTGGTGGTAGTTATCTTTTGTGATCAACATTGTTCTTGTATTCTATCTTTCCTCTCTTTTTGTAAGGTTGAATAGTAGTACTATCAACCACTTCTAGATTGGAAAGCATACCCCGTTGAAAATTGGAAGAGGCTGGCTTGCTGCCTACATTCGATATTTGTAATTTAGTCCTCCCGTTGCATAAGCGGTCGAGTGATATCTGTTTGTAATGGTCCTCACGCTGGATACGCGGTTGAGTGATATTTGTTTGTAATGATCCTCCCGCTGCACAAGCGGTTGAGTTGAGCTTTGTTATGTGTGTTCAGTCCTCTCGCTGAAATATTGTGGTAGAGTGATTCGTGCTTTGGAGTGTTTGTTCTCTTGGCTGGTTTACCGCCAAGTTTCTTTGTTTACCTGCTGGATAAGCGGGAAGGGCTGGCTTGCCGCCCATTATTGTATTCAGTACTTTAGCAATTTGCAACTAACGATCCCCTGCTACCATATGCTCTCACCCTCCCAGTTTGAGCTCTCGGTGATCAAAAGGTGTAGGGTTCCTTCTTGCTGGTTTTGGATTTCTTATTCTAACCCCAACGGGTGTGGTTGTGTGTGTAATCTTGTTAAAAAATCAAAAACAAATTAAGGGGAATATAACACGGAATTTTAATTATGTTTTAGGCTGACATATTAATGTAATTGTAATTGTAATGCATATATATTGTGTTCTAGGATTTGTCTTGGAATGTTGGAAAGCTATGCAATTAGGTCTTCAATGTAATTATCTGATATGTGTTTGATGTGCAAAGTTGAGGGTGCTATAATGTGAGTTGCATTTCCAATCATTGTGCAGTTTCATCAGAAGAGCATATGCAGTGTGGGAGAGTGTCTAAAGGTTGATTAGATCAAGTGCAGGTTGAGTTATCAGTCTGGAAGGTCCACGATTCATATCTTTGTATTCTGGTAGGAGTGGCATCTTACCTTTTGAGTTGCTGCTCAGATTTTTGTATAGGGGATTGGTATCCTCAGTAGGTTGATGCCTACAAACACAATTGGGGATTTGTGTCTTCGGTAGGTTGGTGCCTACTTCATGTTGAAAGTGATCTATTATTTTTGTGAGGTTAGATTTGGGTACTAGATCCAAGCAGCTATTCTCATAGTGGTTTTTCCCATCTTGAGTTTCTACATAAATCTGGCGTTTCTTGTGTGGATGTGTGTTTTTATGTGTTGTTTAAATTGGTACATCATTAAGGAGATTTATAAGAGCTGCTTTGATGTTTTAATGTCCATGCTTGAAAAGTTATTAATGTCATTTAATGTTTAATTAAGTGCAATTTTGGGATATATTGATTCACCCCCCATCTCATTATATTGTGTGGCCTTCACTGTCCTCCCTGGAATCTACTTGGGCCTCCCTCTCACTATGAAATAAGTTCCTCCCTAATTCTATTTTGGAACACCTATAGAAGAAACTTCCTGGTTGGAAGGGTAAGATCTTGAGTAATGCAGGCAAACACCAACTCCTTGTTGCCTCCCTCCAATTTATCCCTATCTACTTCCTTTCTCTATTCAAAATTACTATTTATATTGCTGAAAATTTTGAAAAAATACAGAGAGATTTTCTTTGGTCCAGAATTGATAAAAGAAAAAGATTGTTTTTGATTAGTTGGGATAAAGTCCGCTTCCCAAAATACTAAGGTGGGTTGTGTATACGGAAAATCCATCTCCTAAATAGAGCCCTCTTATCCAAGATTGGTTGGGATCTAAACTTGAACAACAAAGATTGGTGTGCCATAATGAGCACCGAATATCTTAACCATACTGGGTTGCACAGTGTTCTTTCTGAACCAAGGTTCCCTAGTGGCTCTTGCATTTGGTATAATATCCTCAAATCTCGTGGTTTGATCTTGATGGGTCTCAAATTGAAGGTTGGTGATAGTAGTGCCATCAGCTTCTAGGAAGACTCCTGGCTCAGTGACTTGCCTCTTCTCTCCCATTCAACTTTTAGGGAACTTCATGGTCTGGTGAGGGGCTTCATTGGGGGCATAGTCTTTGACTACTTGTTGAATGATAAAAATTGGAAAAATACTTAGAATTGCTCCCAAAATCAAGACTACATAATCCAAAAAGGCATTCTACTGCAGCAAGAACTTCAAAAAATTAGCTTCCCTCTATTCCTTAGATTGGACTGCTTCTTTTGGTCCAAAAATTCCAAAGGGATCTTCTTTGTCAAATCTGCTTACAGACTGTTGTTGAATGGCAACAATGAGAATGTCTTATGGAGAAATCTATAGAACAACCAACTTATCCCCAAAAATATTTTTTTCTGGTGGACAACAATGCATAAGAAAATCCTCACCCAAGATAACCTTATCAAGTGAGGTTTCCAAATGCCGAATAGATGTGTTCTTTGCAAGAATGATGAGGAAACTATCCCACACCTTCTGCTACATTGCTTTTTCTTTCATGCTATTTGGGGTCCTGTGTTGCAAAAACTCCAGATAAGTTGGTCCATGAATCATGTTTTGCATGCTTTCATTGAGAAATGGGTTTGCCCTTTCCCACACCCTCTCATTAAAGAACTTTGGATACAAATTCCCACACTATTGTTGGTTCTTGTGGAAGGAAAGAAATAGTTGGATCTTCAAGGGTATTGAAAGAGGCTCAGAAGAGGTGTTTGTTGTCTTCTCTAAGCTATTATTGGAATATATTTGTGCAAGCTCTTGGTCTTGTCTAGATTCCACCTCTCTAGCTTTAGAAGCCAGCATTGCTTCTAAATGGTTTTTACCTCCAACCTTCTACAAATTTGACATTACTAAGAAGATGGCTCGTTTCAAAACTAAATGGAAGCCACCGCCTATCAACTTTGATGGTGTGATGAAGGGTAACTCAGGCCTCGCTAGTGGTGGTGGCATGTTGTGTTCCCCTTCTGGAGCTGTAGTGGTTGGTTATGTTGGTGGACTGGGTATAACCATGAACAATGTGGTAGAAGGTATGGCTCTCCTCTGGGGAATCAAGATTGCCCTCTCCATTGGGATCAAATACCTTCTCATTGAGGGTGATTCCAAGCAAATCATTGATGCGGTGAAAAGGATACAACCACCCTGCCTGGGCTATGGAAGACATTATCAATGGCATTCAAAAACTCCTTATGGGTCTGGATGAGTTTGAGCTTGTCCACATAAATCTAGAAGGAAATAGGGTCACAGATGGTACAACCAATTTAGGGATTGGTCAAATGACTCTAAGGCGCTGGAGAAGTGTCAATTGCTTCCTAGAATAAGTGAGAAACCTTTTTTCCATAGAGTGGAATATACCCATTGTTAACAATGATGATTAATTATGTCCATATTTGGGGGGTCTGGTTCATCCTTCTTCACCTCAGTGCCTTGAGGTTTGATTTGGGTTGGGTCTGTGTATTTTTGATGCCCTTCTAGTTGGTTGTGGGAGCTGGTCTGAAATGTTTGATCAATCTTTATGGATGCTAATTCATTATGTTGTCAAAGTGGCATCAACAAGGAAGTGCTTGGTGCAACTCTGTGAGGCCTGTGGCATACGTGGTTCTATATCGACATGGTGTCGACTAGGTGGGGCCCGTGTGCTACTATATGGGGTCGACAATTAACTTGGACTTGTGCTGATGTGGTGGCAACTCTCTGGGGCCTTCGGCTGACTTGGATTTGTTTCATGTGGACGACTAAGATGACACCTAACTAAGCATGACCTTGTTACCACATGTGGGCTTCCTTTGGTACTAATTGCATGTGTACTTGGTATTCCCATTTGAGGATTTTGGATATCCTTTATCTTTACTTCCGTAAGGCCTTTTTTCTTAAATGATTGTTTGATTGTGACTATTGGCGTGTGGAGATCTCTCTCCTTGTGCACGATATGTACTGTAGGTTATTGGAATCGTGTTTTGTTATTAATTTGGATGGTTGGCACACATCTCAAATTAATTATCTCCCCCTTATGGTGTTATTAATTAATTAATTAATTGTGTTTTGTTATTAATTTGGATTTGTTTTGTTATTAATTTGGATGGTTGGCACCAGTTATTGGGATAATAAAAGGGTGAGTGTTAGTGGGGTTTCCTTTGAGATTAGTGAGGAAATTATTGCTCAGGCCATAGGGATGTCCACCAAAGGTCGTGTTGGTGCGTGTTTTATGGCACACCGAACACAGAATAAAGAATGCCCAAAAGATACTCTATCCTCTCTTGAATAAAATCACCCCATATGCTAAGATTGCAAAGAAGATCATATGGTGATTCCAATGTTTTTACTGCGAACTAGCGACTTTAATGTTGGATGTAGCTCGTTTGGTGATGTATGCTGGTAATCCAAGGGGAACTTTGGGAATTTCATTTACAATGAAGACTTTCAACTATGGAAACTCTTTATATTTGGGATATTCGATTTTGGATTTCAAAAAAAAGGAAAAAGGAAAAGGATTAAGGAATTCTATACTATTCCTAGGAATTTAAGAGACAGTAGTGATTGGGTGAATCTAAACCATGCTTTAGTTCGCCAACTTAAACAAGTAAATAAAGTGAGTGCAATCTTCAAGGGTTGTGCTTAGAATTTTCATACCATGAATAATACCATGAAAATGAACAATACTTATCCGAAGGTAGAAGTTAACATCCACAAAATGTGCTCAGGCTAACTTTTCATAATGAACAAAAATCATCTGTTCATCAAAAGCATGAGCAATGATTTCGCCAACCAATATTGTCAAATCTTGCATTCATTTAACAACTTTATAAAGCAAATTCTATTCTATGTTGAAGAAAATATGAAACCATGCAACTATGAGATAACATAGAGATTCAAAGTAATGCAAGTGAATTTTATTATCATAATAGTCTTAAGCAACAATTTCACCAATCTCTCCCATACAAATGAGAGAAGAGGGGTTTATATAGAGTTTTTGAAAATGAATGAAAGGCCCAAATCAAACAGAGATCAACGGACGAGATCAAAACACAAATACCCTGAATAAGGTTTACAATAGTTATCCAACAAGAGCAAATAAAAGAAAGACATGTGTCACAAGGAGATTTCTTCTAGAAGAATGCATCCCTCATCCCCTTTCTATGGTGGCATATTCGATGAACCTACACACAAGAGGATTAACCTCTTCCATTGTGACATGTGGCAGCATGTTTATCTTGAATTCAATCACATCCAAGTCATCAACATAGGTGGCAAAAGCATTCTCCCAAACCAATTCTTGTTTTTGGAAGGCATTCTGGATGGAAAAGAAGGTGGCTACCTTAGTCAAATTCTGCTTAAGGATCGGTTCTGTGAAAGTGAAGAAATTCTCTTGAGCTTTGGCCTTCAGATTTTCCATGTTCATTGCTAGTATCCTTTCATTAGGTGCCACAATTTGCCATGTCTTGAATTCTAGATAGTAACAAAGAAGTTTGCCGATATGCTAATATCAATTCTTCCTTGAACGTGACAACTTCATTATTGATGTTTGCCATCCATTCCTTAGTTTCTTTAGTTGTCACCTCCATCTCTTCAAACTCTTCAATTGTTTCCTGTGGAAGAGCCAAAGGCAGGGGAACTGTTGCATTTCCTTGAGCAATAGGATTGATCAAGTGTTGGAGATAATTTCTCAGTTGCTCATTCTCATTCTTTAATTCTTCTTTCTTTTCTACTTCTCTCTTTAATCTTTCCTTGATTGTCTTTGAAGTCAACATGACCATGGTTCGTGTTACCAACCCTCTTCCACTTTGAAGTGATTTTAGATTCTGGTTGTGCTCCCTTGCTAGCGAACTTCATTCAAACTTTCCTTGAAAGTCCTCCTTGAGTGGTCACCTATTGCCTGAAAGATACAAAGAAATTAAGTTAACTTTTCTTTCAGCATGTGAATTCTATGTTTGATGAGATTTTTTATTCTTGATTTTAAACTTTGTTGTCTCAACTTTTCACCTTCAGCCTGTCATAAATTTGAAATTCTATGAAGAAATCAGACTATAAATGAAAGAATATGCTCAACACTTAGAAAAATTTGTGAAAATCAGCCCTGGAAATAGAAAATTGATAAAAAAATTAGTCCACAACTTGAACATTGGACTGATAATTATACTTTAGCTTCAAAAATTGGTGGAAAATCTGCTTCTATTTCTGAAAGAAGATGAAATCTTTCCAAAAGTCAATCCAATTCCTTCACAAAATCAAGGAATTCTCATGTTATTGCTCTTCAAATGCTCTCTTTCCTTAGTAAATTTGAGAATTTTGATGAAATCTCCCAAATTGCTTTAAGGAATCGCCTTAATCTTTGTACTCAAGCGTAGAAATTGGCTTGAAATCCACCTAGAAGTTGCCTTGTACTTGTAATTTATTTCAAAATTTGCTCAGAAGTTTAGGAAAAATTGTTTCTTAAGCTTCAACTTTCAGTCTTGAGAAGTAAATTGTGAGAAAATGAAATGCCGATGCTCATGCTTATAAAGAAGGCGAACTCGTGTTTTCTCCTAGGAGTTTTTCTTATTGGCGAACTTCATCTTGATTTGAATTTTTTCCAATCCATCAACACAATGCCAAATTTTTGAATTTTGTTTTCTCCAAGGTATCAATACTTAACCAATATTTTGAGTTTTTCTCCCCGAGGTATCAACACTTAACCAATTTTCTTATCCTCTCCTTGGGCAGACTTGCTACTTGGACAAGGAATTTCCATCATGTTGGACGAACTTTATCATGCTTCAAGACATTTTCTACAAGTGATGGGCAGACTTTACCTTGGATTAAGATTTTCTCATCTAAGATGGGTGGACTTCATATTGCTCTCGGATTTTTCTTCTCATGTCTTGGCAGACTTGGGCTTGGTCTAGGATTTTTTCTTTTCATCCCTTTGCGGACTTTAGCATGTTTCAAGACATTTTCTCAAGTGATGGGTGGACTTTGCTATGTCTTGAGACATTTTCTACAAATGATGGGCAGACTTCATCATGTCTTGAAACATTTTCTTCATGTGGAGAGTGGACTTTGCCATGTCTTGAGACATTTTCTCGGTTTGGGTGGACTTTGCCTTGGTTCAAGACATTTTCTCAAGGTTTGAGTGGACTTCATCATGTTTTAAGACATTTTCTCAAGGTTTGGGTGGACTTTGCCTTGGTTCAAGACATTTTCTCAAGGTTTGAGCGGACTTCATCATGTTTCAAGACATTTTCTCAAGGTTTGGGTGGACTTTGCCTTGGTTCAAGACATTTTATCAAGGTTTGTGCGGACTTTCCCTTGGTTCAAGACATTTTCTCACCTTGAGATGGTGGAGTTCAGCTTGTTCTAAGACATTTTATCTTTGCCATGGACACTTAGTAAAATTTCCTGCCCATCACCATGTTTATTTGGAACTTTTTGGATCAACGCCTTGTCTAGAGAATTTTCTTGATTTTTTACCTTGAAAATACAAAACTTTCATTTAAAAACAAGAACCTCATTTCTATGACCGGAATGATCTAATCCCAGGTTAACTTTCCAAAAAGCTGGTAAAAAGCAAAAAAGCAAGCAAAAAAGCAAGCAAAAAAGCTACTTCCCGTTTGGTCCTAAAGCGCCAAAAATGAAAAAGCAAAAAGCAAAAAAGCAAAATCCCACAAAAATAGGAAGTTGTCAGAATTGGCCTTAAGCAGTTGCATTTTTCGTCCTTTGGCTTGCCTTAGCACTTCTGTGATGTCAAAATGCCCATTTGATCATGATTGGTCCAATTGACTTGAGGACTTAAGAAAAACTCTTTGAAAAACCCCTAACTCTAGACTTGCAAAGATTGGCAACTCAAAACACTACCCTAAAAAGCGAAAACAAGGGGGTCCTCATTTGCAATGGGGCGATGTGTGAAAATGTCACAACAGGTCACAAATAGAAAAAACGCAACAAATGTAATGTCCCCAATTTTAACAAAGTGACTTAATTAAGTTAATTAATTAAGTGGTCCTAAATTTTAAATAATATTGTAAGGACTTATTTAATTAATTAATTTAATTACTAAATAAAGGGGCCCAAATTAATAAAATAATAAACTTTTGGTGTCGTCCGTTTGTAACCCTTGGGGAAACTTCCTGGAGCCCATTTATAAGGCCGAGTTTGGCATAGTTGTAGGTATGGTGAATTTGATGTTTTCTTTATATTTGCGAATTCCGCTTGGAGTTCCGTTTTGTTGCAGTTTCGGAGGTGCAAGATCCTCCCTATTTTGTATTTGCAGTTTCGGTGGGAGTCACTCCTCACCCTATTCTGCTCGTGGTCCGAATTTGTAATGCCTTCATTTGAAGACACATTTGTAATCGAGTCCTAGATGAAATATATGATTCTAGAGCTTTCATTTTGTGCACTAAACTAATATAAATATATATATTCAAAGTGGTATTTGTGTGGACCTCTGTAGTGCTTCCGGAGATTTGTTGTGTGCAATACGTGGTACGGTACATATTGCATGTGGTCTGGAGAAGTAACACCATACGGAGGTGAAGTAGACTTCACCGTACGTGTAAGGCGTCGCCACCGTACGGGTGAAGTAGTGTCCCTCTCGCCGTACGGGGAGTGTAGCCACCGTACGAGCTTGTGTAGTCACCGTATTGATTGTTTCCGTACGAGCAACACGATTGGAGTTTGATGTACGGGGTGAGAATCTACGTAGGGAAGGCCGTCGGGACATTGCAGTGGTATCAGAGCCAAAATCCTGCCAGTTTGTGGAATGCTTGGGATGACTACAAAAATGGAAGAAAGGGATATAATGAAATTGCTGCCAATAAAATCACCAAGTGGTATAACAAATATCAAAAGAGGAAGAATCTTTTGACATTTCAAGAATATCTAGTTCTGTTAGGAAAAAATATACCTGTGCATGAGGAGGTTATCAAAATCTTTGATGAATACTCAAGTGAACCTGAGGAGATCAAGGTTACCGAATCCTTTGATAGGTACTATGTAAGGAAAAGCAAAGAGGAGTTGGATCCTGAGTGAGGAACTCAATCAAAACCAAAGAAAGATGACACCCCAGCGACAGGAGGATATGGACAAGCTAGAGACAACAGTTTCCCCTTCAAGTGGAGAACATATAAACTTTCATGACAACTACAAGGATGAAGATGTATGTATGAATTTTGTCAAGCCAACAGTGGTTAATCAACTTCATGGAGATGCGAACTCTAGCAATGATCCCTTGCAGGAGCAATCTCCATAGTTGGTTGAATATGGACTTTACCCTTTGGTTGGGCATGAGGTGTGCATGATTGTCATCTCTCCTTGTGAGTGGCATCTATATGAAGAAAGGAAGTTGGATTTTGACAAGTTATTCCTCAACTCCGAGCAGGGCAATATTTATATCAGAGTGGAGGAGCGCAAGCTGGTTGGGGATTTGCAGGTGGTGCTCGCAGTCATGGTGCGGCGTCAAGCTCTTAGCGGATACGGCTTTTAGCATCCGTGCATGGTTTGGGATCCAGGAGCCTGTCAGTTGGCAGATAGTTACAGATTGCTTGAGGGCAAGCAATCTTTGGGCCGGGAGGACTGTAATGTCCCCAATTTTAATAAAGTGACTTAATTAATTAAGTGGTCCTAAATTTTAAATAATATCATAAGGACTTATTCAATTAATTAATCTAATTACTAAATAAAGGGGCCCAAATCAATAAAATAATAAACTTCTGGTGTCGGCCGTTTGTAACCCTTCGGGAAACTTCCCGGAGCCCATTTATAAGGCCGGCTTTTGCGTAGTTGTAGGCATGGTAAATTTGATGTTTTCTTTCTATTTGCGAATTTCGCTTGGAGTTTTGTTTTGTTGCAGTTTCAGAGGTGCAAGATCCTCCCTATTCTATATTTGCAGTTTTGGTGGGAGTCACTCCTCACCCTATTTTGCTCGTGGTCCGAATCTATAATGCCTTCATTTGAAGACACATTTGTAATCTAGTCCTAGATGAAATATATGATTCCAGAGCTTTCATTTTGTGCACTAAACTAATATAAATATATATTCAAGGTGGTATTTGCATGGACCTCTGTAGTGCTTCCAGAGATTTGTTGTGTGTAGTACGTGGTACGGTACATATTGCGTGTGGTCTGGAGAAGTAACACCGTACGGGTAAGGTATTGTCCCTGTACGCGTGAAGTAGTGTCCCTCTCGCTGTACGGGTGGAGTGCAGCCACCGTACGGGCTTGTGTAGTCACCATACAGACTGTTTCCTTACGACCAACACAAATGGAGTTTGACGTACGGGGTGAGAATCTATGAAGGGAAGGCCGTCGGGGGGGCCCAAATTAATAAAATAATAAACTTTTGGTGTCGGCCGTTTGTAACCCTTCGGGAAACTTCCCGGAGCCCATTTATAAGGCCGAGTTTGGCATAGTTGTAGGTATGGTGAATTTGATGTTTTCTTTGTGTTTGCGAATTCCAGTTGGAGTTCTGTTCTGTTGCAGTTTCGGAGGTGCAAGATCCTCCCTATTTTGTGTTTGCAATTTCGGTGGGAGTACGCCCTCACCCTATTTTGCTGGTGGTTCGAATCTGGAATGCCTTCATTTGAAGATACATTTGTAATCGAGTTCTAGATGAAATACATGTCCCCAAAGTTTTTCTGTGCACTAAACTAATATAAATATATATATATTCGAAGAGTATATTGCGTGTATCTCTGTATTCAACATCAAATTCGAAAGTGCTTCCAGAAAGATTGCTACACAGGCAGAAGAGTGACTGTATGGAGTACGGTGCATACCATGCGTGGCCGGGAGTGGTAACCGTACGGTACTCAGTACGGAGGTGCCGGTAAGACTTCACCATACGGGTGAAGTATTGGAACCCACTCACCGTACGGGTGGAGTGTAGCCACCGTACGGACTTGTATGCCGAGAGTAGTCACCATAGGGATTGTTTTTCGTACGGAGTAGCATAGCTTGGGGTTTGTCGTATGATACGGTATAGCACCGTACATTGAGTTCTTAGCTACCATACGGGGTGAGAGTCTTCGGGGGAGGCGTCGTATGGCTGGGGTGCCATCGGGACATTACAACAAATTTGCGGATAAGGAAAGCCCCACCATGTTCTTCAAAGACAATGAAAGACCGGTTAAACTTCAAGGTGGTTTTGACAGGATTGAGCTACCAAAATCGTGGGACAAGGCATGCCTTAGGCTAATGAAGTTTTTCAACCTTCAAAGGAAGATTTAAATGCGATTTTTTCTATTGCTTTCCCCTCGATCATTTTTACCACAATGTGTTGTTTAGTTTTCCTTTCTATCTACTTTCTTCCTTAGAAAGTTCTATTAAGGAAGCTCTAGGTTTGGATCTAAGACCACTGAGAAACCCCCTATTCCTTTGCACTAGGGGCTCATCCTTCAGCTCTACCATTTTCATTTGGCCTTGTGCCCCCTCAAGTAAATTGTTGCCACTATTGTCGAGGACCCCTTGTATATTGACTCCCCGCCCTCTACTCCTGCTATTGGAGCCTCTGCTTGCAAAATCTCCTCATTGGCTAAAGGGAAAAATAAGCTTTTGTACTCGGATTCTAACTAGGCCTTCCCTTCTATCACTAAAGTGACCTTTAAAGTCCCCTCCTTGCATTGCTTTGAGGGTTTTCTTGGCCCTCATGGCAGTGATTCCTTCTCAAAACTCCCCATATTGCCCATTGATTGGCTGCCCAAAGTATTTGTGATCTTAAGAACAGCCTTGGTTCTTTGAATCTCAGCAAATGAGGCCACTCAGGGAAGAATAAATCCCTAAAACTAGAAAACCCAAAACCTCCACGACTCAGTTCCATGTGAAGGAAATCACTTTGGAGGAGAGGGTTTGGGATAAAGTCCTGGTGGATAAGGTAGAGGTTGTTGTGGATGTGGGTGTTGACCAGTCGGTGCAGAAGGAGCAAGATATTGTGGATGTGGGTGGTGCATATTTGAGAAGGTCCAATAGGCTTGTTGGACACCCTAACACTAGTACTAGAAATTTGGAGAAGATTGGTGATTTGGATATTGAGGATAACTTGACAAACAAGGATGAGAATGATGAAACAAATGATGTGATGGATGACTCTGATAATGTTAATGATAGCCCTTCCTAGGAGAAAAACACCTAGGACTCTTTCAGTACTGACACAGTTCCTATTGACCGTTTTGCTCATACTATTCCTAGCTGTCCTAAATTTGATATGATGACTGGGGAGCTTTCTATTCCCAAGGCTAAAGTCCATGAATTGGAGAAGAAGATGATTAGCCTGTCCAAGTTCAGTTCGAAGGTTATGCACAGATCGACTTTCACTCTTTGCCTGCAGTAGGATAAGGAATTGGGAATCATGGAGAAGATACAGAGTCCCACAAGGAACTCTACAAGTTCCTTACTGAAGACTGGGGCCAGCATTTTGGCTAGCTCTTTGTTTTTCTTCCCTAGCGTCTTTCGTTATGCTTTTATCTATACTATGATATTGTTTCTATGACTCTCTGTGCTGTTAATGCACTGTTGGTGGTCAGTTGACCTGTTTTGCTGCCTATGGGGTTTTTGTTAATAGGGACAAGATCCTTGTTTTTCTGCGTTTAATATCAAAAACAAGGAGAAAAGAGGCTGAAGCAGGGGATCTGCCCAAACTATTCCAAAAATCAAACAAGGATGTGTGATGAATATCAGTTCTGTTCCAAAGTTGCCACCGAAAATTCCATAATTTTGTAGAGAAATGGCAAAGAAAGAAAAGGTGATTCATGTCTTCCTCATTCTCACCACACAAAAAACAAAGGGAAGGCCATGAAAGCCCCTCGTTTGGATATTTTCCTAGGTGAGGCATTTGTTGTGACTTATAGCCCTAAGAAGAAATTACACTTCAGCCAACCAAACTTATTCCAGATTCTCTCCCATCCAAGAAAATCCACATACCTTCAGCAAATATAATTTTTCTAGCAGCAGAAATTGAAATAAATCAGATTTGGGGTTTCATATTGTTGTTTGCAATTGATATCTGATTGCTGTTACAAATATTTCCATTCAAATTAGAGCATAATTGCTACTCTAGGGTTTTGTTGTGACCATTTCACACATCGCCCCATTAGGATGGGGACCCCCTCTTTTTGCCTTAGGTTTTGCTTTCTCTTTGCTTGTTTTTCTCTCTGCTTTTAGGGTTTTGAGTGAGTGAGTGGTCTGCCTGGGCTGGCTAGATTAGGGCTAAACCTTGGAAGCTCGTTTTAGGGTTTCTTTCAGGCTAAGTCTAGTCTTGTTTAGGGAGGTTGTTAGTCGTCTGCCTGAAGCCTCAAGATTGCCAGAATGAAACATGCCTTTCAGGAGAGTCAAGTTGGTTAGATCAAGGAACAGGGAGAATAGGTCTCAGGTCAGGTCTAGATTGAAAGAGGGTTTTTCTTGTCAGGGTCCTGTTTGTTTCCTTGTCTAAGTCAGTTGAGCAGAGCCAGTGAAGAAAAGGAGGTGGTTTGATTAAGTTTGATGGAGGATGAAGCGAATCAAGGTAACATCTAGCCTGGAAATATCAAAATCGCTCCTGACCCTTCTAGAGGGTCCAGGGCGAGAATCCTTGTAAACCTCTTTTTCTCCTCATTTTTGACTAAGTGATGCGTTCTAGGGCATGTTTGGAGGTGAATTGATATGTTCTTGCCTGGAGAGGGATTTGATTTTTTTTTTTGAAGAGCAAGATAATGCCTGGAAGAGGATTTTCGCTCCTGACCCTTCCAAAGGGTCCAGAGCGAATTTCATCCTAAACACTATTTCTTGCCTTGGATAGACTAGCAATCCTGTTCCTAGCTTAGAAAATGATCTAACTTTGCCTTGTGAGGTGGTTTGAAACTTGAAGACTTAGCAATCTGGCCTGGAATGGAGATTTCACTCCCGACCCTTCCAGAGGGTCCAGAGTGAAAATCTTATTAGAGCTTATTTTTCACTAACTTTGGCTAAGTTTTGATGTGCAGGGTATCTTGGAGGGAGGATTGAACGTTCCTGTCACATTTGAAGATTTGGAAGCTTGCAAAATGGAAGAGTTTTGGACAAGAAGGGAAATTTCGCTCCTGACCCTTCCAAAGGGTCCAGAGCGAAATTCCCAAAAGCTCTTATCATGCAGTGAAGAAGGTCAAGTTTTGGGCATGAATGAAACGAGAATAACTTGCTTTTGCCTCCAGAAGATGTTTTAACTTGGAAAGTGAAGGATTTTGCCCAAAAGGAGAATTTTCGCTCCTGACCCTTCCATAGGGTCCAGGGCGAAAATTTTTCAATCACCTATTTTTCTTGCAAAATCAAGTCCCTCTTTGGTTTTTATGGCTTGGATGAGAGGAGAGTAGTGTCTTTTTTCCTTGAGAGGTGAAATCAACTTGAAATGATGATGAATTAAGCTTGAATTAAGAAATTCGCTCCTGACCCTTCTAAAGGGTCCAGGGCAAAAATCTCTATAGGAGACATTTCTTGCTCAGTTTGGTCGAATTGAAGTGTCAGAGGCATGATGAAAGGAAGAATGAGCATGTTGGAAACCTTGGGCATGTCTAGAAAAGAAGAAAATTAAGGATTCTGGCCAGGAAAGGCAATTTCGCTCCTGACCCTTCCAAAGGGTCCAGAGCGAAATTCCTTATAAACACATTTTTTAGCCTTTCTTGGATATGAAACCTTAATCCTAGCATGATGAAACATGAAATCCCACTTGGCAAAGAAGTTTTAAGGTGAAAAAATGAAGATTTTGGGTCAAGATTGTAATTTTCGCTCCTGACCCTTCCAGAGGGTCTAGAGCAAATTTTCTCAAAATCACCTTTTGCTATCAAATTTTGTTAAGCCAAGTATGGGATAAGGTCAAACATAGAAAGAATTACCCTTGGGAGTGAATTGAGGTTGCAAGAAATCATCAAAAAGTGAAGGAATTGAGCCAAATGGTGAATTTCGCTCCTGACCCTTCCAAAGGGTCTAGAGCGAAATTCCTAAAAACACCTATTTTCTTGCAAGGTCAAGGCAACTTTTTAGTTTTTATGGCTTGAATGGGTGTGAGGAAGTGTGTTTTGCCTTTTGAAGATGATTGAGATTGTCAAGAGGAAGCAATTAAGCCTAGAACATGATTTTCGTTCCTGACCCTTCCAAAGGGTCCAAAGCGAAAATCCTCAAAACTATCCTTTCTTCCAAAGTTTGGGCAAAGTTAAGCTTAGACATGGGTGTGAGAAGACATTTGAATTGCCTTGAAGTGGAATTGGATTGCTAAGAATGCAAATTTTGAAGCCAAAAGGGAAATTCGCTCCTGACCCTTCCAGAGGGTCCAGGGCGAAATTTCCAAATCCTCCTATTTTCCTTGCAGTTCAAGATAAGATTTTGGTTTTCAGGACTCAAAGAGGAGTAAGGCATGATGTTCTATGTCTTGGAAATGATTTGAAGTTGAAAGGATGAAGGAATTGCCCTAAAACCTAAAAATCGCTCCTGACCCTTCTAGAGGGTCCAGGGCGAAAATCCCAAAACCAACATGTTCCTTTCAAGTTTGTGCTAAGGAAAGACTAGACCAAGGTAGAAAAGGCCTTTGAGACCACTTGTGAGTAGATGTTTGTTTCAAAATTTGATGATTCTAGGTCAGAGAAGGAAAATCGCTCCTGACCCTTCCAAAGGGTCCAAGGCGAAAATCTCAAAATCCCCTATTTTGCCTTGCAAGAACAAACCAAGCTTGGGTGGAGTGAATGAAGAAGACCATTGCCTAGCTTTGAGTGAAGGATTCAAGACAAAATGATGAAGGAGTAAGCCTAAGCAAGAAAAATCGCTCCTGACCCTTCCAAAGGGTCTAGGGCGAAAAACCCTAAAATCACCTTTTTCTTCCTGATTTGAGTGAGACTAGGCCTGGACTACAATGAAAGAACCTATTTGGAATGCCTTGAAGAGGTTTTGGACCTTCAAAAATAAGAATTTTGAGCTCAGGAGAGAATTTCGCTCTTGACCCTTCTAGAGGGTCCAGAGCGAAATTCCCAAAAATACAATATTTCCTTCAAAGTTTTGATGAACTAACCCAGTGATGGAGATAAATGAACCCTGGAGATTGCCTTGGAGGAGTTTAATGATCAAACTAAGGTGAATTTTGGCCTAAAATGTAAAAATCGCTCCTGACTCTTCTAGAGGGTCCAGGGCGAAATTCACATTTTCACCTAATTTCCTCATGTGAAAGACTAAAAATTGAAATGCAAGACTTTGATCTGGGCAAAACAAACATGAACTCGCCTTCCGGGAGATTTTGGACTAAAGGGAATAAGGTATTCAAGACCTAATTTGAAAAATCGCTCCTGACCCTTCCAAAGGGTCCAAGGTGAAATCATCAAAAACCTATCATTCAACCTTGATTGATTAAGTTTAGGGCAAATTGCAAGATTGTAAAGACAAAGACATGGACATTTGCAAATGTAGGTTGAGAAAATTTCAATTTCATCAAGAGAACAAGCGTGGATAAGGGGTTCAAACAAGTCTTGAAGTGAATCTAGACCTTCATCACTTGGAATATTTCAAAACTTAAGGAAAAAGGAAATTTCATTAAGCCTCAATCAAACCTCCGTATTCCTAAATTTTCACCAAATTTGCCAAATTCTAGACATTTGGGAGGTTAAATTAAGTTCGCATAATTTGAGGCCTTTATAATTGAATTAATTCATTTTTAAAGCCTTAAAGCAAATATAAAATCCACTTTAAATTAAGTTCGCATAATTTGAGGCCTTGAAATTAATTTTAAAATTTAAAAAATAAAAGGAGAGCGCTTGAACTACATTTATTTGC
The DNA here is from genome assembly GCF_030272615.1 of Cryptomeria japonica. NCBI lineage: Eukaryota > Viridiplantae > Streptophyta > Pinopsida > Cupressales > Cupressaceae > Cryptomeria > Cryptomeria japonica. The sequence continues at coordinate 324,132,882 of NC_081406.1, read as the reverse complement.
TTTTACAAGCAAGTCGGCCTCCTTTTAAGTGGGATTTTATCTCATTTTATTGCTAAATACCTAAGTCGGCCTCATGAGGAATAGGGTGAGCGCCCTATTTAAGGGAGATGCTTTGTGGTGAATCCAAATCATTCATTCATTGTTCTAAATGCGATCTTGAGGAGCAGATTGGAGGCGAATTCTTACTAAGTTGGAGGCTAAATTTCCAGAATTTGCCAAGTGGTTGGAGGTTAGTGGAAGGCGAACTTCTTTTGAAGGTTAATCAAGACATAATTCATCTAAAGGGAGACCAAAAACCACTCGTTATCCAGCAAGATCTGATCTTTTTCCTTCCATTTTCTAAGGTTGATAGTTAAGCATTCAAGAAGAGGTATGAAGAATCAAATTGTTTGAAGTCCTTATTCAAGACTTATTTTGATTTCATAGCAATCTTTTAAAGTCTAAGTCTTGAAAAATCTAATTTCCATTCATAATTAATTTGAAAGTTTATAATTCTTGGATTTGTCATTCTCAAATTAATGTTTTGAATTATTCCCTTGGAAGGTCTTAAATTCTATGCTTTAAGGTATGATGCTTAAAGACTAATTTTAAATTTTTGTGTAGGCATCAAATGACGACCCCCAAAGCCGGAGGATCTACTAGGCGGCAGGCTCTCATCAAGGAAGATCAGAGGAGCGACGAATTGGAGACCAGGATCGTGTCCAAGTGGAATAATATCGGAGACACCAACTTAGGAAACTTCAATGTGAAGAAGTTTCGAGAGGTCCCCTACATTGGCAAGCCATCACTTGTTGCAAGGAGGATAATTGAGAGTGGCATCATCAAGGCTGCAGGTTTCCCTCTTGCAGTCAAGTGTCATGAGTTGATGATCGAGTGTGCCCGCCACTATGACTCACAATCAAGGACGATTGTAACCAAAGACGGGAACATCTTAGCCTACCTTTCAGAGGAAGCTATAGGCGAAGCTCTTCATCTTCCGGACCATAAAGACATGATCTACAAGAGCTTAGAAGGAGCAAGGTCGATCTATGAAGATGATCCTGAGTCTTGTTTGAACTTCATCAATAAGAATTGGTTGCTCAAAAGTCGGCCTCGCCTGAACAAGATTCCCAATACACCACATAGGATTGACTTTCAGGAGGAATACAGGGACTTGATAACTTTGCTCAATCGAGTTACGGGTGCTTCTCAAGCCTTCTTCTTCAACAAGTGGATGTTCTTCTTCATACAAGTGATCGTCCAAGGAAAAGGAATGCTTCATTGGGCCAGAATCATTAGCAATTGTCTGGACGTGCAGTTGAGAAGGCTAAGACCCACCAAATCATTCCACATGAGCTCATATGTTATATATGCCTTGGTCAAGAGTTTCGAGTATGCAGGGTTACCTCACAGAGGAGTGATTGGAAGAGGACCCAGAGAAATAAGAGTTTGTGATTCTTATGTTCATTTGCATCATCTGCCTAGAAGTGACTACAAGCTAGTCAATGACACCTTCACGATGAACATTACCAGGATATTGCAAGGTGGGATTCACAATCGACTGTCTCTGGATGCACAAGAGCTTGTGAAGAAGTATGGTGCATGGTTCATTCAGTTTCAAAAATTCACATACATCAGAGTTCATGGGTGTCCTTCACCTCCCTACATGTTGCTAAGATATCCAACAGACAGGATAGTACTACTTGAGGTGACCAGACAGTTGGTAGCTTATGCGAAGGCATCCAGACACAAGCATGGAAATGGAATCCCGTGCCCATCATACTAGGGAATTCAGTTGAAGTGTGTCCTAATACTCAAGCCGCAGAAGATGCAGAGAAGGAATTATCTCTATACTCATTCACATCCTTTGCCTCGAGAGAGAATTTTGATCCTCATGGTTATATGGAGGAGACAGTCGGCAAGAAGTACAAGCATGAGTTTCAGGTGGAGGACTTTTGGATGAATGTCCCAATCAATTTAGAGGTCAAAAGAAAGATGCATTCCAGGCTACCCTTAGATCTCATCAGGAAATGCAAAGTTTATAGAGTAGCCGATCAAGCCCGGGATAATTGTAGATACCTCCAGTCATCCTATGAGAAAGAAGACAAAGAAGTGAAGATAGATTGGAATGAACCCGAGGTTTTAGACTTGAGAGCTTTGATGGCTCCCGTTTTATCTTGCACTCGCAGATGGGTGGATGTACATCATCAAAAGTTGAAGGAGCAGAATGTATCAATGACATTCACTTTGGAGGCAAGACCAGAAGAAGGAGAAGCAAGTGTGAGTGAGAATACTTCTCATTCCAAAGGCTCAAAGAGGAAAGAAGGACCTAAGAAGAGAGAACCTTCCAAGAAGAAGTAGAAAACAAATCTTGATCACCCACCAAGCACATCTTCTAGGCATGAAAAGGAGGCGAGTCAAGGGGAAGATCAGAGGCAGATGGTATATGAAGTTGATGAGTCTATGGAATCCATGGTACAGAATGATAAACAAGAGAAAGGATAGACACCTCAGCATTCATCAAGTCAATCTCCCCAAGTTGGTGCTAATGAGCAACACGAAGAAAAGAATGATGATGAAGCGACATCTCCTTTTCGGGAAGATAGACCACTACCTAAAGAAATACAAGTGAGGGAAACAAGATCCGCCATTCCTGATTGGCTGAAAGAGAGACTGACAAGGGTAGTTGTGGTTGAAGAGGAAGAAGATGTGTTTGACTTGGAAAGCCTTATAGGAAATTCTCATGAGGTAATGGAGAAGAAGAAGGCCACAAAGATGTCTAAGGTAATTAGAGATGAGACAGGATCCAGGAAAGTGCAGGTAGCTACACCAGTGGTGGACAAATATGAGGATGAGATTCTTGCAGAAGAGTATGACTTAGAAACATTTGAGCTTGGTCCACTTACCTCCAAGCAAGCGATGGAAGAAGCAATTGATTCATTTCAAGCACTTAAAGACAAACTTAAAGAAGAAATGGAAAAGAATAAGAAGCTTGACAGGGAGGTCAGTGCTTGGAGGAACTATTTTAGTCATCTTAATCAGCCCTTGAGACATCAGGATCCAGCAATATCTCCTTTACAAGCACTCCCTCTTGAATCAGTAGGTGAGGCAGAAAGGGTGAAGAGCTTGGTTCAACTTATGAGTTCTTGGATCGATAAATCCCACAAGGTAGCCGCTGAATTTGCAACAAGAATGATGAAGACAGTTCATCGAGCTATCCAGGTCCTTGAGATTATCCATAATCTAATGATAACTGTAGTTGCATTCACTCACACTAGAGATGTTATCATTCCAGTCTTACAAGTGATAAGAGAAACACCAAGACGGATTCTGGCACAAGAAAAGATAATGGATGGAGGAACCCATAACCTCCTACAGTGGTCAGCTCTTCTTCAGATAAAGGAGGTCCTTTTTGAAGACGTCAACACCAGATGCAGCCGAGTTGAAGGCATCATTCATCCAATTCAAGATAAGGTGTTTGAGGTGTTGTGTACCATTCTTGACAGGCGGATCGAGATCGAGATAGATGTGGACATCCAAGAGTTGGAGGATAGAATCAAGGTCATCTTTTGCAAAGAGGAGAACATCATCACAGATAAGCAACGAGATCAAATGTACACTACTATGTTCCTGATTGAGAAGAGCAAAGAACCTGAACTTGGATGGGAGACAACTCTTCTCACTGCTTTTGATCAAGTCCTTCACTTGGAAGAATGAATGAAGAATCTTCTTGAGATTCCCATTGTTGAGATTGAGGGAATTGTGTCCAGATTCATTGAATATGCTAAGAAAGAGCATAGGAAAGGGAACAAAATTCTAGATGAAAAGTTGTTATAGGATGATGTGGCAACTTAATTCCTATTGGTCTGTCTCCTCGGTATTTGTGCCAATCCTTTATTGGCTATGGATTAGTGATGTTTATCTAAATGGGGACCTTTTTGTAACAAACCCTAATTAGGGTTTAGGTGTCAAAATCTCAGCCGTTGATCTTCTTTTGATCCAGGCCATTCATTGTATTTGAGGATGCTATATATACCCTCACTCATTTCATTTTAAAGAGTTAGAAAAAGTTAGAAAAGAGAGAAAGCTTAGAGAGAAGAAAGTTAGAAAGTTATTGTTGTAGCAAGATTGAGTAGTGAAGAAAGAATTTCGAACAATTGTTGTCCATTTGGCTATGAGATCAATAAAATATTGAAGTTATGGTGTTTTATTGCAATACTTGTGGTTATCTTCGTGATTGTTTATCTTCTTGAATCACTCTCAATTGAAATAGCATTTAGATTTTAAGTTTGAAGGGCAAATTGTTGTGCTTGACCTTTGATAAGATTCATATTCCAAACCACTAGCTTCTTACTGATTGTAAGGACGCCTTGTGTGGTTAACTGGAAACATTGATATTGATTAAGAATTCAATCATTCTTGGAAGTATTGATATGTATCTCTATGATAGTATCTATATCCTTGATGATTTGAAAGATATTGAATCCCCTTAGAAGATCGCATAAATTCCAGTAGAGCTGTAATTTCTTGGCGAAACTGAAATTGGTAGAATCTTATCAAGTCTAGTCTTCATTGAGTCATTCTTAGGATTAGTATTCCTTCTTTGAAACCCTTATCTTTTGACATTTTTTGAAAATCTATTAGTGTTACGAAAATCCTGTTCCTTCATTTGGAAAGAGAGTAAAACGGACAAGCTTTCTTTGAAAGTACGTAAGGCCCCTTGAAGAAACATCATACACAACGACCATTGGTGCTTATCCACACGTAGAGATCCTACAAAAAAGAACCTTGAAGTCACCCCGATTGATCCTTTTCGCAACATCTTCAGCATTCGGAGACTTTAATCAAGAGAGGATAAGATACCTTTGGGTATTTTATTCTGTGTTTGGTCGTGTACAAAATACACATCAATAGGTTTCATGGTTGTTCATACTATATCAGTCATAGATTAGCAAGTATATTGGTTTTAATTTGGTATCTATTAGTTAGATCTGCTCTATTTACTGCAATTGGAGCTGCATACCAGCATTAGGAGGGTTTGAATTGTGGTTAGAGCCTATTGTTTTTTATTAAAGCAAAAACAGGTTTTGAAGGGACCCGAAACCCTTTACAAAAGGAGATCAGTTTGGACTTAACAAGACATTAAGCCAAAACAGACCACAACAACGAAACAGCCCCATAGCTAAAGATATTCAAGAGTAACCACTAAATGAAGCTGAACTAAGACGAGATGGAACAAAGCCAAGAAAGGGGATCGAAATAGATTGGCCCCTCCAAAATGAAAAGTTGCCTTACAAATAAAAACATATGCATGGAAAATCTGCAGGTAGTCCGAGATCCAAAAGGAGATACATCGAGCAGTAAAAAAGAAAAGGCAAAATAAAGTTCCAACTGCCCTAAGGGGTTTTAACAACAGGCACCCCCAACCTGGAGCAAACAACCATCATTAGGATTTCCCTTTGGATCCCTTCTTTTGGGATCTAAGAGTCATGTCAAAAGAAAGCGAAGACCTTTTAGAATGTTTTCTTTTAACCGAAGTCCAACCTTCCTCAATCTTAGCAGCCTCAGCTTGCCAATCCAACGAATCCAAGGCAGGAAACCCAACGCCAAGGAGAGGCCTGCAAACATCGAAGAGCCAGCAGGACCAACAGAGCCAAGGCAAGGCACATCCCTCGAAGAAGAAACAGACAATGGGACAGCTCCAACAGATGCATTAGAAGCAAAAACAGGTATAGGGGCAGCTCCAACAGACGCATTAGAAGCAAAAACAGGTATAGGGGCAGCTCCAACAGCCATACCATCCAAAATCCTGACACACCCAGCAATAGGGACAGATCCAACAAGTAATATATCAGGGCCACCAGATGGCTCAGAAGGAGTCGAAGCAGGAACACCATTTGAAACATCAGCAGAAGGGACAACACCAACAACAACATCCACTGAAGGAGTATCATATCCCGTCCCAGGGACCAAGGGGGCAGATCCAGCAGAATCTACCACAGGTACTTTAGAGCCATTGATGGGAAGATCCTGCCCAACTGTCTGAGAAGAGCTCTTGAAAACTGTATAATGTTGAGAAGAGACACCTTTCCACCATGAAGAGGGCTTCTTCACTTTAACTTTCTCTAAATCACATTTAGCCGCGACTTGCCCAGTCTTGAAGCATCTTCTACATTTGAAGGGAATCCCTTCATAATCCAAAGGTTGAATCCAGAAACCCTTGGGGGTCGAAAGTTTGATCTCTGCTAGCAGCCCCTTAGAAGCATCAATATCTACCAAAATATGAGCATAGGTGGAATGGAGGATATCAGAGGACTCCACATCCACCATAAGAAAATCTCCCAACGCCTCACCCACTTCCTCAAGGAGCTGCTCCACCCAAAGATGAAGTGGGAGGTTGGGGAGTCTAACCCAAATCGACATTTTACAGAAGGATTCAGATGAGGGATTAAAATCCTCATGCCAGGGTTTAATCATCAAAGGGAAACGATTCTCCTAAGTAAAAAAATGGTCACATAGAATGATCTTTCTATCTACCATTTTATCAAACTTGGCAATAAAAAAACCTTTGGCCAAAGGGAAAATCTGAACCGAATCTGAAATGAGGGGTTCCCAATGCTTAGAGATCCAGTCATGGACTCTCGGGAGACTGGGCCAAAAACCCCTAAACCGGCATATAACCGCAGTAGAAGAAATATCAGAGGCAACCTGATCAATCTCTTTAACCGTCTCTTCTTCCAGATTAATAGCAATAGACTTACAAACAGGAAAAGGAGTCTCAGCATGAGTAGGTCCCTTACCCCCACCAAAAGCCAAACGATCCGCATAAGATCCCCTAGAGACCCCAAAAGTTGAACAATCTGCACGATCCTTCCCTGCACCGCCTACGGCAGATCCATCCGCAACAGTGGGAGCAAAAGCGGACCCATCACCGTTCAAAGCAGCTGCAGCAGGGGCAATCTTGTCCACTCCGGTGGGAGAGCCATTGGACCTGCACAGACATCGGGCGGGAGAGCTATAGAGCCAATTCTTGTTGTCAACATTAATTTTAAATTTCAGTTAGTTATTGCAGTTTTGTATTTGTTTTCAAATCAGAAAAGTAGATCAAGATTGCTTGTTTCTGTGTTATCTTCAATCCGGACATTACATAGTGTCAGAGCTTTGATCTTGCTAGCCTGCAGGGTTAGATCTAATAAGTTTTAATGCAGCCCAGTGATAAAGAATTCAAAGCCTATTAGAAAAATAAAATGAAAGATCCTGAGATGGAGAAAATAGAAATGAAACAAAAAAGAAAGAGGGTTTTGATAGATGACGAGAAGGCTGAAGACAGTTTGGCACCATTATTAGCATGAGACAAGCTCAACAACAAATGGCAATATCTATAGTGTAGCTACTTTAGAAAATGCATATTGAATGCCACAAAGGCAACAACATTGCCTATAGGCGAAGGGAGTGCTACAACAAATCACAAAACCGTTGTGGGATCCACATCCAGACTTGTCTAACCCAATGCCTTACGAAAAGAAGAAGAGCCACATGAGGAAGAAATGCTAATTTAGGATGAAGATAGTTTTACAATATATTTTGAGGAGTATAGAGCTCTTGGACCAGAGTTTCATGCTAAAATGCTTCTCAACGATTTCTGCAAATTGAAGATGGAGTATAAAAAAAAAAGTGAAAGAAGGGAAAATACACACCATCGTCATAAGGCTCTACAAAATAGATTGGGTAAGCTAACCATTCCAACTTTTGATGGTTTGAATAGATGTATTGGGTGCTTGGACTAGAAGCCAGATACATATTTTTCACTAATCATATGTATGAGGAGGAAGCTATCGAATTTGTGTTGTGATGTATTCACACATCGCCCCATTGCAAATGGGGACCCCTGCTTTTTGCTTTCTAGGGTTAGTTTTCTTGGTCTTTTAGGTTCTTGGCTATTAATCTTTGCATTGGAGAGTTTCTAGAGAGCTCATTAGGGCAGGATGGTCTGCTTAAGTTCAAATGGGTTAGTAGGTGATCCAGGTTAGAGTCTCTGTTGAAAGTTTCCTCTTAGTTAGGGCTGGGTCCTGCTTCTAGGGTTGAGTCTTGATTGAGTTTGAGGAAGTCTATGTATCATGCTAGGAATCTTGCCTTTTGAGACCTATGTCATTGAGTTAAGGAAGTGAATGGAGGTATGTGAGCAGGTGTTCTCAAGGATTCTTCCCTTTGAGGGTTTGAGATTGGTCTAGTTGATGATGAAGTTCTTTTACTTCTAGGCATTGATTGATGTGAAACTGACCTATTTATCCTTATAAAACGCCTAATGACCAAGCCTAGACTTGAAAACTTGGGAGTTGAATGAAAATTTGAGCACAAATGCAAAATTCGCTCCTAACCCTTCCAAAGGGACAAGAGCGAAATCTTCCTTAGCTCCCTTTTGACTCCTATTTTGGACAAAACCTTCACTTTAAGGCGTGGATTGGGAGGAAATTAGCTTGAATTAAACTTTTGGATGCCTTTGATCAAACTTAGAATTGGAAATTTGGAGAAAAGGTCATGAATTTGAGCATTATTGCTTCGCTCGTGACCCTTCCAAAGGGTCCAGAGCGAATTTCCTTAGACTCTTCTCTTGCTCCCAGTTTAGACCTTAAAGCTTGCTCCTACGCCTTTACTGAGTGAGGAATGACCTATCTATGCCTTGTGAGCAAGTTGAAACAAGATGGGATGAGGAAATTGAGCCTAAAACATTAATTTCGCTCCTGACCCTTCCAAAGGGTCCAGAGCGAAATCGCTCTTTAGGTCCTGTCCTTCCAAAGGTACCTAGGCGAAATTGTTAAGATGCACTTTTGATCCAACGTTTTGAGCTAGGCACCTCCTTTAGGTGATTTGTTAGCATGTCCTAAGGTGAGAGCAATGTGAATGAGGGTGAAGTATTGAATGTTTGAACGATATCTAAGGCTAATTCCTCAAATTCTCTCCTGACCCTTCTAAAGGGTCCAGAGCGAATTTCCTTAGATCTCCCTTCTTTGCATCAAGCTTAGGTTCCAAAGCTTTAATTGAGGTTGATTGAACTTAGAGGCACCCTTAGGCATGCATTTGAGTAGGTCATGATCACTAAATGTGAGGGATTTGAGCATAATTGTCAAATTTTGCTCCTGACCCTTCCAAAGGGTCTAGAGCGAAATTCCCCAAATGATTTAATTCCTCACTAGAAGCATTGAATGGTGGTCACGCATGGCAAGGAGAGGATTCAAAAATAAAGTTTAAGATAAAGCCAAGTGAAAAGGGATGCGAATTAAGCCTAAAATGCAAAATTCGCTCCTGACCCTCTCAAAGGGTCCAGAGCGAATTCCTTCTAAGCTCCTGACCCTTCCAAAGGGTCTAGAGTGAAATCCTTAGAAAGATTTATTTCCTCACCAAAGGCATTGAGTGGACATCACCTTGAGAGTAAGTTGGCTTGAGTATGATAAGGTAGGGGTGGAAAAGACAAGTCCAAGGTAAATTGAATGAGAATTGAGCCTAAAAATGCCAATTTCGCTCCTGACCCTTCCAAAGGGTCTAGAGCGAATTTCCTAAAACCTCTATTTGCTCCTTGTTTGGGGTCGAAATCTTGGTTCCTAAGGCATGTTTGAGAAAAGATTGATGTATACTTGCCTTGAGAAGTGATTTGAGGCAAAGAGATGATGAATTTGAGGCTAAATGACAAAATTCGCTCCTGACCCTTCCAAAGGGTCTAGAGCGAATTTTCCTAAGACCCTCCTTTTTGCTTCAAATATGAACTAATTTCATGCCTTGGAACCTCAACTAGGATGTTATCATGCCTTGGAGACAATTGAAGTAAAGAAAAATGATGAGAAAGTGAAGAATTTGTGCAAAATGCAAAATTCGCTCTTGACCCTTCCAAAGGGTCCAGAGCGAAAATCTCATTATAGGTCCTATCCTTGGAGAGGGTCCAAAGTGAAAATCTCATTATAGGGCCTGTCCTTCCAGAGGGTCCAGAGCGAAAATCTCATTATAGGTCAGACCCCATAGGAGAGCCATTCCCTTGGCCTGAGTGATAGTATGGTTCTTCAGGTTTCTCTTGTATGCTGCAATAGTATTCCCCAAATGGTCATGGATGACTCCACCTCCAGCTTGGCAGGCATTTTGGGGCAGACCCATCAAAGTTCAATTTGTACCAATGGGGTTTTGGGGCTAACCATTTGGTCTTTTTCATATTGATTTTTGCACTGTTGTTGAAGACTTCAAACTCCGGGGGGAGCTTCCAAAGTTCAGCAATTTTTTTTCCATCGAATTAGGAGGTTTGGGGAGGGTTTTCCACTTAGTCACTGATATATTATCTAAACTCATTTTTAGAAAATTGTAGAAGACTCTATCCGGGGGTGCTTCAACATCTCTGAAAATTCTGTTGTTTCTTTCTTTCCAGATACCCCAACAGATATGCGGTGGGATCTCCCTCCATAATTGAAGGATCAGGGGGTGGTGGGAAGGAGGATTCCATCCAGTTACAAACTGATTAATGCTATCTTGAAAAACCCATTGCAAACCAAATTTATCAAGATTAATGGTCCACAAGTGTCCAGCGAAGGGGCAGTGGATGAAAAGGTGGTCAATTGTTTCCTCTTCAGCTTTACATAAAATGCATCTATTGGAAAGTTGGAAACCCCTCCTTTTTAGATTGTCCCGAGTTAAGATTTTTCCATGCATTAGGGACCACCAAAAGAAGTTGACTTTAGGGATCAATTGTGAGTTCCATATCTTCCTTCAATACTCAACATCGCCAGTGGGTCTCAGGAGCTGTTTGTAAGAAGACTTGACCGAGAAAGCCCTCGACTAGGTCCCCTTCCAAATGAATCTGTCTTCCTAGGGAGCTAGGGGAATTCTGCATTCCAGCATAAGATCCTGTAGCTCCAGAGCAATGGGTAACAAGCTAGGCTGATTAGAGAAGATCCGGGCTATGTTCTTCCATCTTCCTCTTCCCAGTTCCATATAATCAGCAATGTATTCCCCTAGGTGCTCCTTTAGGAGATACATAATTTGGCGGAATCGAGTGTCTACTAGAGGTTTGTCATCCACCCAAGAGTCTTCCCAGAACCTAATCTTCCTACCATTTCCAATCTTCCATTTCAGTCCTTCTCTGATAACCGGTCTGAGTTTCAGGTCTGTCCCTGGTGAGGGTCCATAGTGAATTTCATTATAGGGCCTGTCCTTGGAGAGGGTCTAGAGCGAATTTCATTATAGGTCCTGTCCTTGGAGAGGGTCCAGAGCGAAAATCTCATTATAGGGCCTATCCTTCCAAAGGGTCTAGAGCGAAAATCTCATTATAGGTCCCGTCCTTGGAGAGGGTCCAGAGCGAATTTCATTATAGGGTTTGTCCTTGGAGAGGGTCCAGAGAGAATTTCATTGTAGGGCCTATCCTTGGAGAGGATCCAGAGCGAATTTCATTATAGGGCCTTTCCTTCCAGAGGGTCCAAAGTGAATTTCATCATAGGTCCTGTCCTTGGAGAGGGTCCAGAGCGAAATTAATCCTTATGCCTTCTTGTTGATGATTTAAGGTAAGAAATGCTATGTTAGAATGAATATATTATGTATACTTAATAATCTTTTGTTTGTTTTGCAGATCAACAAGACCAAGTTGGAGGAAGATCACGCAAGGACAAGGACTTCTTCAAGATTCATCCACATTAAGGATGCCTTAGATGCATGAGAAGGTACTCAAGGTGCTACTAAGTTGAAGGACTTCAAGTGTTCAAAGAGTTGCATGTAATAGACCAAGCTATCCTCAAGGACCTCATTCTACCACATGGAGAAATCACAAGATATCAGAAGAAGGATCTTATAAACACTTCAAGGCAAAATGAGCTACTAGAGAAGGAGAGACTTGACCGTGAAGAGGCTTCATCAAACACAAGAGAGCCAAGGAGAGGTACATCATTCATTAGGCACATCAAGGACAAAGGAGGATCAACCAAAGTCAGTGCAAGGGTACGTTGAAGAGGCAGATAGTTTCAAAAGAGTTAATCAAAGTTAAGCTTCTCATCGAATATCAAGAGATACAAAGTTCCCTGACCAAGCACAAACGCAAGACAAGGTGGCATCCCAGTCACTGTTCCTCCAGTCATATAGGTTCACATCATCATGTCCAAATTCAATGTACTCGACTCACCAGTGATGGCACAAACTTCAAGGCACCGACCTCGGTTTCCTATTGGTCCACGCTCATGAAATGTAATTTTCTCATTGGCTAAGGGAGTTTGTTATAACAAACTCTAATTAGGGTTTCCATCTTGTAATCATAGCCATTGATTGTAAATCAATCAGAGCCATTGAAATGTAAAGAGCTCTTTATATAAAGCTCTGTCTCTTCATTTGTAAAGGTTAATAGTTAGTTAATAGAGGTTAGAATAGCTAATGATCAATAGTGAATAGTCAGTAGAATAAGCAATTAGAGTAGATTAGGATGAGAAGGCAAGAAATTGTTGCCTTGATTGTAAATGAAGTCCATTCTCATTGAAGTTATGGTGAAGCGTGTTGTTTCTTTGCAATATGCATGCTTTCTTGTTGAATCTTCATTTTAGATGGTAAATAATTAGATTGAATGAAGGAAGTTACTGAATGCACTCGCGTGGAATCTGCCTAGTCCAAACCACTAGCCTCTTGCTGATTGTAAGGGCACCCTGCGTGGTCAAATGGCATAGAATGAGCTTAATCTCGAGTCGTTACGCGTCTATTGTTCATACATTAATTTGAATGGTGATCAGTGTCAGATGGCATAACGATTTGAACATATTCGAAGCATCCCTTAGAGGATTGCATTGAGTTGGTGTCAGATTGTTCAACCTAATGGTGACGTCCAACCCAGTAGGACTCCACCTAGTCGTTCAACTATCTTCTTGCATTCTAGGTCTTAGAGTAGACTTTCTGAGCCTTTCACCTTTTGCTATTTCTTTATTTTCCCTGGTGATTAGATAGGACTCAAGCTCCAGCCGATTAAATGCTCAGGCAATCAAACGTAAGTCCCCTTGTGATTCCAGCACAATCACATCATACCACAAGAGCTTATCCACACGTAGAGACCCTACATATAAGAACCTTGGAGTTATTTCGATTGATCCTTAGGCAAAACTTCAACATTCGAATAACTTTGTTCAAGAGAGGATAAGATACCTTAGTATTTTAATCTGTGTTCGCATGTGCATAAAAAACACATCAACAATTTGCTACCTTACATTTGGATGGCATAGCACATGAATGGTGGTATTATGGGATTGTTACTCTAGAGCATAGTTCGATTCAAATCTATGATGAATTCGATTAAATATTGGTTGACAGGTTTGATGAGAAGGTTTCAAATTTTTGTTTTAGAGAGTTGGTTCAATTGAGAGAAAACAGTGTCATGGACAGTTATGTGGCAGAATCTTAGAGATTATTAATCATGGTTCATAATGTTTCAGAGAGGAGGTTCACAGTCCTTTTCATGGAGAATTCGGCTGAACCTCTTCAAGGTTAGATAAAAGCTTTTGATCCATCATCATTATTGGAGACTATTGGGAGACCTCTAACATTGGAGAATTTGATTTCTAAGAACAAATTTTAGCACAAGACATCACCTTTAGCACAGTAGAAGAAACCATTTCAGAAGGGAATAACAATACAAAAAGAAATGCCACAAATAAAAAGCAAGGAAGAGGAAACAAAAAATGAGCTAAGGAGGAAGAAATTGTCTTTCTTATGCAAGGAGCTATGGGAACTAGGTCATGGATGCCTTGGCCAAAGATAGATACATTACATAGAGGTACCACCGGATGCCAAATCATAAACAAAGGATTCTAAACCCAAAGTTGGAGAGATAGAGCAAGGAGAAACAAATGAGGAAGTTCAAGAAAGTACCTTTACCTAACTTCTAGGTGCCCTAAGTATCATACATTCAAAGTTTGTGGGCTTTTGAATGGAAAAAATATTATAGTATTGATTGTGGTGTAGCCAGCCAAAACTTCAGAGATGAGGATTTCGTATCTAAGAGGGCAATAGGTACAAAATACTTAAAATGATTCAAAGTTATAGTTACAGATGGCTTCACCATTCCTTGCACAAAAAACATTTATCAGCCTAACATCACCTTGGGAAGACATAGTATGTGTGATGATTTCTATATTGGTTAAGGAGAAATTGTCATGGTTTTGGGTGTGTGTGTGTAATATCCCACTAATTTTTTTTTTGTTTTTTCGGGCCAATAGCAATTCATCCACAACAATTACCCGTTAAGGTTAGAGTAATAAGCAAAACAACTAAAGGGAACCCTTACACCTTTTGTTCACCGAGAGCCCAGACTGGGAGGGTGAGAGCATACGGTGTTCTGGGGATCGTCAGCATCAATAAACAAACTGAACATTACAACTGCATGGGCGGCAAGCCATCACCTTTTGCTTATCCAGCAGGATAGAAACTAAACTTCTTGGCGGTAAACCGACCAAGGGAAAGATTACAAGAAATAGAAGTTCAATCACTCTACCGCGTATTTCAGCGGGAGGACATTACATTAACAATCACTCTACCACATATTTCAGCGGGAGGACCAAAACATTGAACTTTATCACTCGACCACTTATTCAGCGGGAGGACATTACATTAAAACATCACTCTACCGCATATTTCAGCGGGAGGACTATTTATCAAAGAAAACTGAATTACAAAACTGAGAAGGCGGCAAGCCAGCCTCTTCCACTTATGCAGTGGGAATTACAAAATAAAGCAGATAGAATGGGATGCTCAGTACTACTGAAACAATCCTTACAATATGGAGATGAGATGAGAAGATTAACTGCAGAATTCTACACAATACTGTAATTTTTTGTTACACTGCTCTGCAGGCTGAAAGTACAGTTCCAGCAGCCCATGAAAACATGAAAATACTCATAACTCACTCAATTTTTACCCGAATTGACTCAAATCAAGCCCAATCCCACCATACATCCAATACAATGACAACCAATCACAGCCACACCCCAAACAACCCTCTTTTTATTTTGCACGCATCCCAATGCAACCCAAAAAACCCACGCCTAGACTAGGAATTTCGATTTTGCATAATTAAATCAATACTCAAACAAATGTGCTAAAAACTTACAAACTTATTTGCCAGTGCTGGGAAGGAAGATAGGAATAATACCCATAACTATCAGACGCTCCAGCAGAGAGATGTGAGCAAAAATGTGTTTCAGCCACAGGCAAAACCAGCAAGTCCAGAATCGTTGCAACACCAAGATGTCTATGGCAAAGCTCTGAAAGTGATAGGAGAATACAAGGCACAACTAGGTACTGTATTTCAAGTACGAAACCGGGTAGCACTAGGGAGACACACTCCGAAGCCTCAAGTTCTGTCGCCAATCCGGCAGCATAACATTACAGATTTTCAAGATGGTGCAAATGGGAACCCAAGCCTCATATTTATAACTTCATTCTTCAAATCCAAATGACATCCCTCCAAATTCCACGCTTGCATTTGAATTTCATTCCACTTTCATGTGGACCCAAGAGTAGCGCCCAACTCCCTAAGTCAAAAGTCACGCCCAAGAGAGGGGAGGACCCACGTTGGACACTTAGGCACAAAATGGCGATGTAAAGTGAAATAATATCCCTTTTTAAAAAAAACATTTCACATCCCATAAAATAATTGAATTTCGCCCAAACTTAGGATTAAACAGGCATTAATCCCAAATTTAATAAACCAGCAGCCAATAAATAGATTAATTAAATATTAACCTTACGAAAGGAAATAATATTTAATTATGTTGCAAATATCTCCTGCACTGATTATTATCACCTCCAAGATGAAACTGAACCCAGACGACCACAAACTGCTGCAGAATTCAAACCCCTGACTACTGCCAAAAATAGAAATGTGCCACCCAGCCACTTACTAAAAATAGTAAGTCAAGAATTAATGCTTAGAAAAATATGATCATCGCGTCCAGAGGCAAAGCAAGGAGTGTTCGGTCGGACAATGGCACCAGAACGGTCATCCCCTGACTTACTAAAAATAGTAAGTCCTCGTTTCATCGATGCTAGACCCTGATTACTCATTCCACCTAGCCTACGGGTCTCAGGAATAGGCTAATGGACCTCTGAAAGAACATCAGTGAGAAGGGGACATTACAGTGTGGCTATATTCTCTTGGGGAATTCACCCAAAACTATTAGACTATGGAGCTGAAATTCAAATCAAAAGTGAAAGAGGTAGTGCTTCAAGGCATTGAAGTTGGAGCTTCAAGAGTTGTCATGGCTAAGAGGATGGGACATCAAATCACGACTTCATCCGTAGGCGAGACACTTTTATGATGGTGTTTGTCTATTTTGGATTAGCAATTTAGCACGTTATGGTGCTTGATCAGATAGCTGTAAGGTTGTCACCGAGAATTTCATCAAGAGTTAGGGAAGAGACATGATGGGGATATCTTTCCTATTGAAGAAGTTATTGACACCACAATAAGGTCTCATTGTGTTCACAATAATATCACAGTAGCGTAGCATAAACTAGGTGGAATAACTTTCAAACTGGATATTATTGCAAAGATCACCATGTCATAATGGGGAAGAGTAGTGATAGAGGAAACATATTGGGGACTGTGCCCATCATCAATTCTAGCTTTGGGGTTATTGTCATCATCATTTCCAGCCACTATATTTCACCATTTGCAGTTGTATACGTGTTTTCAGTCATAGCGTTACTGTTTTTTAAGAGAAATATGTTGCTTGTTATTGCTATTGAAGGGATTTCAGTCATTAATTGGTTATTTCAAGCCTCCCTATTTCTGGTATTACTGATTTCTGCAAAAGATTTTTAGCGTTGTGGCTACAATACCATCTTCATATTGTTGTTTTGTATGGTTTCATACTATTAGGTCCGTTGAAAACAATTATCATAGCAATTGTACTAATGATTTCAATGAGGTTTTAGATGATTTATGAGTTTGCAAGTTCATTCCAGCCTGCATGCAATCTGTTTTGCCCCAAATTATGAAGGTTTCAGTTTCAAGTATAGTTGTAAGATCTGAGATTCAAGAAAGTTATTGTAATGTTCAATTGAAGGTTTTAGATTCTTCATTATGCAACCTTTGGCCTTGTTAGAGTGTTGGGAATTAAGGTGTCTCAACCTTGGTAATTCCGGAGTATTTATTTATTGTTATTTTACATTTTCCAATGGTTATTTGACATTTATGCTATTAAATAATTGTGCTGAATCATAGGGGGCATGAGTCTTATGAGTTGGCACTTTTGCCACTTGTCAGTGCCTTTAAAATCAAGTTATTAGTTGTCAAAAGGTACCCATCCACTGGTATAACATGGAAAGCCAATTTTTAAGGATGTTATGATAGATTCTATGACAATTGTAATGGCTAAAAATGGGGTGAATCATTTTGGACATGAGAAATAGTTAGTATTACATGCGTGAGACAATCTTACTTAAGTCATTGATAGTCTTTGATATATGTAAGAGTATCTCCTATTTTGGGGGTTTCTTGTGACAATCTGTAAGAAGCATGGTTACTGAGAGACCTGTCTCCTACCCCCTAAGACATGTCTCCGATATCGGAGACGTCCTTGGAAATTTCCCGACGAATAGGATGCTTTTGGCTGCTGTCTCCTGCCATCTTCAAACCAAAAATTGATGTCTCTTGTTAGAAAACTTAGGGCAAAATGCAATAAAAGGCAAATAAATAAAATAAGCATGTAGCAAAGCAAGGTCGTAGGAAAATAACTAATAAGGAAACCGCGTTGTAGGAAGACAAAAATCCATGCAAAGTTATAGTGATCAGATCTAATGACAGCTTAGACTTTTTGAGAGGGACACAAACAATTGTATAGCTAATTTATTATCATTGTGATGGTTTAAAGAGGGATTGCCTTTACTGTTTATCTGGCAATATTGAGTGTGCTCAACACTTATATTACCTTACTACCACTAAACCATTTAGACTAGCTATGGTACCAACAATATAAGCAATTTTAATTTCATTTTTTGTTCAATTTTAAAGTTAATGTCAAACTTTACCACTGTTCTTGTTTTCAAAGTTAAATGTCATGATATTTTCTGAAAATTATTAAATTATATTAAAAAAAATTGGTGTCTCCAAGTACCCCTATCTCCTAGTTTTGAAAATTGGCCGTACCAGTACCGATATCAATCACTGCAGTCTTCAAGTGCCCCGACTCCTAGTAACCTTGGTAAGAAGGTATAATGTCATGTAAGAGACTATGTTTGGCATGCAAGGGCTGTATGGATTTTTACCATATTATTTTGAAACCTTGTTTTGACCTATGGTAATGTTTTATGGTGGTATTTTGAGCCCCCATGAGTCTATATATTGAGGGGTTGAGTTGAAGACAACATGAGTTGTTTTACAGGTACACAGATGTTGCTGGATTCGATGCAAGATTGAGGAAATCTCTATGTACTGTAATCTCTTTAAGAGTAATGCAAATTTTCCCTCTTTTCTTGGTAGAGTTTTTTCCCAAAATGGTTTCTCCATGTAACCATGGTGTCATATTTTCAGTTTTCTATGGTGTTATCTTTTTGTTGTTATAGCTGATTTGATTTCCATTTGGTAAACACTATTAAATCTGATTTACAATAGATTCAAAGCTTCCTATATTGCTACCCACCTCTTATTTTCTAACAAAGAGATTGAGGATGTCCTCAAGTATTCAAGAGAATGCATCATTTACCAATGAATAAGGAAAGAGCATAGTATGAGTTGGTCACATTTCTTGCCTAATCCTAGTTAGAAGTGGAAGGGTACAATCATGGATCTTCTCATGGATTTCCCTAAATTTTGTATTCATATCATGAACAAGTTAAATTGATCTTGCACACTTTTTTGTTATAGTTTCTCAAGTGGCCAAATCATTTTTCAAAGAGGTAATTAATTTATATAAATTGCATAAAAATATGGATAATGGAGAAATAGAATCCAAACCACTTTTTGGTAGGAGTTATTTCACTTGTCAAGTGCGAGATCAAGATAAAAATGGACATTACATCACGAGTCATAATGTTGGCATGGTGCTACTCGAGTATTTGGGTTTGCATAGATCCTATGGTGTTTTATGGTAGGAGCTCTTTCAGTTAATAGGTATAGATTTGACTCCTAGCACTAGCTATCATTATCAAAAGAATGGGTAAACATAAATTGTGAACAAGTGGATTGAATGGTATTTGAGGAAATATGTAGTAGGACAAAAATCAACATGGATCAAATGGCTCTATCTTGGAGAACATTGCTACAACACTTCACATGTTGATGGGTAAGGCTCCACTCAAAGCTTTGTATGGATATGATGCTTTATCTTTTGTGGATTTGGTGAATATAGATAACAAGGTGCAGACTTGGTATAGCAAAGCCAAGACATTTTGAAAGCACTTAAGGAGAATCTCCAATGAGCATAAAATCAACAAAAGATTTGTTGGTGCTCAAAGTTGTAGGTTCCCAAATCTTAAAAGCTGGGTCATTCTTTGAGTGTTAGGGGTGTCAAACCTAGAACAACAAACTTCCTAGCCTATAGCCAGGTAGGACAACAATGGACCAATTGTTGAGAGTGGGAAATCTTTCCTTCACTTCAAGCTCATATATATCCAAGGGGGGCTTCCCTAGAGGCATTCTTAACAAGATTAATCACGACTCAAGCTGAACATATTGAAAATGTTGCTGTGGTACCTAGTGTATGCTTAGCCTCAAAAGCTATCACTAGATCAAAGCCTAACCTATTGCACATAAGACTTGTTATTAAGCTAACAAGCACATTTTTGCATAACAACAAGATGTGGGTATGCAACACAATTCTATTAAAATATTTTAGGATAGCTATCCATTTTTCCCTTGATAAATCACTGAATCATGAAGTGTATACAAAGTATAGTCCTACTCCTAATCTACTAGTGAATGGTATTTTTAGTTTAAGCATGTGGTGGATTGTCATATCTAACACGGTACCCATTAAATTACATACCATTAGAAACAACATTTACAATCACAATAGAATATGAGCAATGCATATACAGACACTGGATATAATGATCAAATAATTGAACGACGAGCTATGCATATACATACACCATAGATATAATATCAAATAGTTGAATATACTTAGTAATCTATCTCTAGATTGTAGAAATCTACATGTAATAAGGAAAAGACCATTACAAAGCTTGTAACAAATTAGAATGTTGTGATATTCATCAAATACCTATTACGTTCATATTAGCACATGTGGCAAGAGAGAATCTAAGCATATAATTCTGTTGAAGATCTACAAATGGAATTTTAGGGACATTCGGTTACAAAAACCTACAATACAAGGACCTCCTTGTGATTGACAAAAGATGCTCTAATGGCAATTGGATTTGTAGGAGTTGAAACCCTAGAAGCTCCGTGACACTTGTTAGTTAGGTGTGGAGTAGAAATGATTGACCCTTTGATTGTTGAAATCTTGCAAATATGTATCGCTTAACACCACATAGTAGCCTTGGGAAATGAATAGGCTGTCTTCAACTACATAGGTTGCCCATGCTTTTATGCATCACTAATCCCATGCCTTCGTACACAAAATCTTGCCTTAGAGGCATCCATCAATACCTTGAGACGTGCAAAGGTCCTCTTTTTTATCATAGCCATTTTGATTATTAATGGTGTCCTATTTAGGTGTGCTTGGTAAGTTTGAGCTTGCGAAATTTGTGAGGATACCGTATTATGTGAGCAAGGACCATTGGGAGTTGCAAGTATTAACTTTGGTTGTTAAGGCATCTTGGATTTTGTAGGGAAGTAGGTAGGACTGAATGGGTTAGAACGTTGGCATTTTAAAGCGGCACTGAACTCTATCAACATTTCATGAAGTTTTGAAACCTTCAAAAACATTGAATTTGAACATTCTTAAACTTGGTGGCATTTCAATGGTTTCCCTAACTCACAAACTAAGTGATGTTCAAATATTTGCCTCTACTTAACTTGGAACCTGGAGTGAACTTGTCAATGATTTTGAAATCTCTAGATGCTTGTTTGCATTTTGGCGAATTTGTGAACTTGTTGCCACCTCATCAATTTGTCAACACTTTGAGTTTGTGAACTCGTTGACATCTTTAACCTGCCAACACTTTGGTGAGTTTGCAAACTTGTGAACTCATTGATGCCATTAACTTGTTAGCCTTCAATTGGCATTTTAGGCTTGGAGCAACAATTGTTTGCGTTTTTAGACGTTCACGAGTCTTGAATACCTCCAATGCTCTACTTGTTGGCACTTTGACAAGTATTAAAATCTTTGAAAAGTATAACATATGAAGAAAGTAGTTATCAGCATTTCGAGTAGTTAGAGAACTTATGGAAAGGCCAACACAACTCCATAGAAACTTTTTAATGTCAGCAGCTTTTAACTCTTGAAAGGAACATGGAGGATGGTGGAAGTGATCTAGAAGTAATGCAGAAGTTTGACATGGAGCAGGATAGAGAATGGGAGAAGGGGGGCTTGATGTGGCACTACACATTGGAAGTGGATATTGGACAGGCAAGAAATATCTGGTTCCATGCCCAAAGTCTGCAACATCATTGAGTTTGCAGACACTTTAACCTGCCAACACTTTGGTGAGTTTGCAAACTTGTGAACTCATTGATGCCATTAACTTGTTAGCCTTCAATTGGCATTTTAGGCTTGGAGCAACAATTGTTTGCGTTTTTAGAGGTTCACAAGTCTTGAATACCTCCAACGCTCTACTTGTTGGCACTTTGACAAGTATTAAAATCTTTGAAAAGTATTAACATATGAAGAAATCAGTTATCAGCATTTCGAGTAGTTAGAGAACTTATGAAAAGGCCAACACAACTCCATAGAAACTTTTTAATGTCAGCAGCTTTTAACTCTTGAAAGGAACATGGAGTATGGTGGAAGTGATCTAGGAGTAATGCAGAAGTTTGACATGGAGCAGGATGGAGAATGGGAGATGGGGGGCTTTATGTGGCACTACACATTGGAAGTGGATATTGGACAGGCAAGAAATATCTGGTTCCACGCCCAAAGTCTGCAACATTATTGAAGTAGGGACCGTAACACTCCTCAACTTAGGATTTTCTCAGATTCTTGCAACTACATCTAGAACCATGGGAGATCCCATTGGTGTTCGGAGAATGGGAGTACCCCATACCTCATGCAACAGTGTCATGCTAGAGGTATCCCTGCATCTTTCACTTTGAAAAATATGAGGGAAATTCGAAAGTTGTGGACCAGGGATACTGAGGAACTCATGCCACAAGGCATGCGGGCAAAGGAATGCCAGAAACTGTTACTTCGAAAAATAACATAGTGAAAATTATTGTGAATCGGGGATTGGGAAAACCAAGGAACTCATGTTGGGATGCTAGGGTGAGAAAGTCTGAAATCTTGACAAAGTAAAGGTAAAAGATGGCAGTTGGAGGAGAGGCTTGCCTGGATGGAAAACTCTGAAATTCTTCCCAGTCCTTAGAAATTGAACTAAAGACCTATGTTAATGTTTTGTAGCTTCGGTCAGATAATTCTAATCGATGAAATCAAATGCTTAATTGGCCTATCGGCCTTAAGCATTTGATATCTATCCTCTACAAGTATTAATCCATTATTTGCATTATGTATTTAATAAGATTCTTGCTTAAATATTAATCTTGAAATATGATTATGAATTAATCATATGTATATATTTAATAATGTACAACTATACATTATTAAATATACACATATAATTAATTTGATTATATCAAATAACATTTAATCATATGCTTATCGATATTTACTATCTATCAGATTATGTGCGTTTAGCAAATCATATTAACAATGTAACAAATGCAAATTGGTTACCAATAATTATCGACCGCATTACATTACGTATCGGCGTGTTCTTACACGGCCGAGAGACATGTCTCCGTAGAGACATGTCTCTACATGGACATGATCCACGTAGAGGCATGCCTCTACGAAGGCATGTCTCTCTCCTTATATAAGGAGGGAGACAATCGTATTGTGGATGTATAGAATAATTACAGTGCAGAAACAATATCGACCGCCTCCCAGAATATTGCAAGCCATTTGCTGTTGGAAATTTAATATATTAATTGATTCTATTTTCATGTAAAATTGCAATTAGATTAATATCAGTTTTAATTGATCATTGTACAACAGTTCATGTTAAATTAATTGATATACAAAGGAATCCTTATATTTATATAAGAAGTGGAAATTGCATTAATAAGATTTAAAAGATCCTATATTCAAATCTGATATAAACATCAACACTCTACACTTACAATTTTTGTATTCCTTGCAACTTCCAGCATATGACAATGAACAATTTGGTCAAGGGGGATCTATTCAGAGTTTTCTCTTTTCTCAATATAATTTATCTTTTTTGCCCAAGAAGAAAAGCATCATCAACCTAGGTCAATTCCTCAGCTCCAGGAGTGAATAATTTATAATTAAATATTATTTCAGAAAAGTCTTGGTGGAGTGTACTTGGTGACAGTCAGCACTGGGACTAAGTGATAATATTTGGAGGGCTTGTTATGGTTTGATATGAAAGGCTATTTTAGCTTTTGCACTTGGTGGTTGACAACTTAAAAAATTCTGTAAATTAAAAGAAAAAAATTACTTTGAATTTCAACAGGACTAGGTTGTAGCCTGTGGCTCTAAAAGACAACTCAAATTCAACAGTGCTTAGCCATGATCAAGGAGAAATGTAACCAGAAATATCCTTCAATTGCAATGCTGCTAACAAATTTAAAAGCTTTAATGGATTAAGCAAAGACCAAAACACCAAAACACCAAAATATGTTTAAAATAAGCTATGCTGAATCCGAAAGTATGTCTTAGATGCTAATCAATATTCCATGTGGCATGTGCAGTTTTTGATAATAAGTACATTTGCAGCAAAACAACTACCATGTGGTAAATGCTGCAATATGATTAGCTTCAAGTATTTTTTCTCTTGGGGGTTGACAACTTCAATAATTCTGTAAATAAACAGAAAAAATTTACTTTGAATTTCAACAGGACTAGGTTGTAGCCTGTGGCTCTAAAAGACAACTCAAATTCAACATTGCTTAGCCATGATCAAGGAGAAATGTAACCAGAAATATCCCTCAATTGCATTGCTGCTAACACAAATTTAAAAGATTTAATGGATTAAGCAAAGACCAAAACACCAAAATATGTTTAAAATAAGCTATGCGGAATCCGAAAGTATGTCTTAGATGCTAGTCAATATTTCATGTTGCATGTGCAGTTTTTGATAATAAGTACATTTGCAGCAAAACAACTACCATGTGGTAAATGCTGCAACATGATTAGCTCCCAGAGGCTGCCAAAATATAACTTTTAGTAGCATGAATGTTATCAGAGAATTGCCTATGTGCTAGATATTAGAACCCACAATGCTATGCAGCCTGCAAGACAAACATTTCAGAAAGTCAACACTAATAGCTTGCAAACTGAAACATCATACCTCCAAAAGGGAACTGCAGAAAGGAACTTTGAAAATGGTCACTGTGAATGTGAAAGGATCACCTTGAAACACATTGGACATCGGAATTGTACATGGTTATCACATGTGAATGGTTCACCCATGTTTGACTCTGAACAGCCACAACAACATTAAATTTCGACATTTGTTGAATTGTAGTGAAGAATTTTGATATCTACTCCATGTAACTGAAAGAATGTTGAAGGGAGGCTCTATAAAAAAAGTAAGCATGAAAAAGGTCTTGTCTATGTTTTTCGTGGTTCCATGCTCATGGACACATTCTCTCCTGAATATCTCCATGCCATAATGAAGGTGTTAGCCCGCTCTAGTGCCATCAAAGAACTTCCAAACATTCCATGGTAATACCAAATATATAATAAACTCACACATAAGACACATAAATCTAAATTGGATAACAACACAGTTAAATATATCATGCAAACTACCACAAAAAAAGACCACCAACTGAAGATTACTGTGGCCTGTGGATGCCCATTTAAACCCATTTAATTGACAATGCCTAGTCATTAAGGTAAGAAAGATTAACTAAAGAGAAACCTATACTTCTTCGTTCTAAAGTTGGCTTGGGATGGCAACTCAAGGGCCACAAGTCAAATGGGAAGATGATCCTGAATGCTAGTTTGACAATTTAAAACATATTAACCATCGTATGTCCAAGATCCTATTTCCCTTTGTAATTTAATATTATATAGTCTTTTCATAGAAAAAGAAGTGTGATGAAATTTGCTTATGGAACCAAATCTTGGTTACGGCCATATTTTCCAATCCAAGAATGTCATGTATAGTAGCTTTTGCCAACTAGCTAACAATGTCTATTTTGGAGCTAATTGTATCTTGTGATTGTTTTAAAAGTTTTTCCTTAGGAATGTATAACTGCTTTAACAAAGGACGGACACTTAACCCACTATTAAGCTACTTCAGCAACCTTAAGATTTTGTTCAATATACTTTTGTCGAATCAAATCTAAATTTAATTTTGCTTTGTATTGATATGATGCATTAATAAGGTAGTACACTGTGGAGGAGGTGCTTATGGTTTTTTCTTCAATAGCATAATTATGTAAAATTAACTCCACTAGAAAATGTGTTTGTTATAGCACTTTCATGGTGTCACTAACCTAAAATTTACTTAATTCAAATCGAGATAAAACACCAGCTACATTACACACACTCAAGAAGATCCTATGGAGTATTTAGGGAAATATGTAAGTCAATTACTTAATCTTCACTATCTTTGAGAGATGCCTTGTTTCAAAATTCATTTTTGGTGCACATGAACTCAAGGAATATGAGCTTAACTCTAATATTAACATTTGAAAGCTCAACAATGAGAATACTTTTGTGTGCTCTAATTTCTTGCAAATAATTACAAGTTATGGTCATATTTGTGATGGTAGTACATATTTAATTTATGTCTTCTATATTTGAAAGAGGTGACACAAATGCCAAGGTACATGCATTTTTTAATAACACACAATTCAATTACATGTATGATTTTTGGAAGAGGTTAATACACACACACATGCTGCATTGATGGGTTAAGTCTAAAGTGTTTTCATTATATTGTTGATTCATCACATGGTGTGTGAAAGGTAAGATGGATTTGACTTAATTGTTTTTAAAACTTAAGCCTTATTTTGAAGTATATCTTATCTCTGTGTACACAAACTCGCTTTTTGTCAATGATATAATAATTTGGTTTATAGGCTATATCGAGGTTCGTTGTTAAGCATTCAAGGATCATACAATTACCTGATTACCTTCACCATTTTTTGGGTTCAATAAATAATGTAAAAATGCTTCTAAAAGAGGACAATGCAACTACTACAATTGAGGTGCACTTTCTCTATTTCAACTTAATGTGATAGATTTCAATTTTTTCAGTAAGTTATTTTTTGTTGATTGCATATAATTTATTAGTTAGAGATGGATTACCATGAGATATAATTGAAATGCAATGCAGAGGATTGCAATGACCTTAAATGTATCGGATGCCAAAGTGAAGAATGCTATCAAGGTAGGTCACGTGATTTTTTTAAGATGTAAGTTTATCTATTTAGAAGATGAACTTGATAAAATGTACTTTGTATAGGCTCAAAAAAGGATTATTTCCATGGAGGGACAAAGGCATATAAATGATGAACCATGTGTCATTTCAAGAAATGTAATTACAACACCCCTTTCATAAAATCCTTCAATTGCTTTTTATATTAATAAAAAAGGTGTCAATAATCATGAGATTTTGACCTCAGGTTTTGATTAATTCAATATTTTGTTGTGTACAGTATATAATTGATTATAGTCTTGAAAATCAACCGTGGTTTATTGAAGGAAATAGGATTTTAAAGGTGAGTATTCTAAGGTTTGTAAAGTTTGTTAGAAGAATGTTAGATTAGAAAAAAAAAAAATCTAATTAGAATTTATCCTGAGTAAAATTATTTTGTACGTCACAATATGTTTTGATTATTGTCATTTTATGCAGGAAGATATTAATAATTTGATCAACTCCACTTTGACTGATAGAGAGAAAAAAATTATTAGACAATATTTTGGTTTAGATGCAGGTGGTTGTTTGTGGAAGGATATAGGAAAACGGTAAGATTTTTTTTCTCTTAGAATAAGAAAATTATTATATTACTAATTTACTTTCTAGTTAAATGAAGTGCTTGATCTAATTTTTATATGATGTTTTAGTCAAATAGTGTTTGATCTATATGCAATGTACGTTCAGACTTGGATTATCAAGAGAGACAGTGAGACAATTGGGCATAAGAGCAATTCAAAAGTTGAAGTATTCAGCGATATATCACAAATTGGATCCATTAAGTATACATTACTTAAAATAGGATACGGCAAAAAAGTATCATAGTCAAGGGGTTAAAAATCTCTTAAGAAGAATTTTGAGTCTATATGTATTCTAACGTGATTAATTAGTTATCATTGGATTGAATTCTTTAAAAAGTTACAATAATGGGTGGGCATCTGCAGCCCTTGATACCTGTAGAAAATTGACACTTTTTTGTATTGCTACACCATAGATATGAAATCTTTCATGTTAATTATTCTAGTGATTGTGTATTAATATATAGTCATAATTCCAGGAAAAAATTGAATACTAATTAATCTTGTAAATTTATATTTTGGATATTAAATAAATGACATTTTCTTGTGCTGCCACAACATGAATATGATAATTTATTTGTTAATAATCCCATGCACTTGTGTATTAATATATATACATATTTTACGTAGTAAATTATAAACTCATATAATAAATTTAATGGAAAAAAGACTAATTAACCTTTTAAATTATACCTTGGACCAAAAAAAGACATTTTATCATATAAGTAATTTTTTGATTGATCAAAGGTGGTAGAGCCACTTTGTATTAATAAAGAACAAAAACTTTTACATGAGGGCTAGGGACTACCATGGCAGCAACATAACAATTTTTAAGGAAAAAAAAAGTTTATGAACTAATTGTACAAAGCATAAGATTCAAGAACAAAGCTCATTTCTTCGAACACAAAAGACTCAACAAAGTTAAACCAAAATTTGAGCTTGAGCATTGGAAAGAACATGTTACCATCACATCTCCCTGAGAACTTGCAATATCCTTAGGAGTAGACAGAGGAGGGTGCACAATCTCCAAATGTTTGAGAAGGTGGATAACATTCAACAAGCTAAGATCATTGAGATATAACTCATCCTCCAACGAAATTTGCATGCAATCTAGAGTAAAAAGAGAATCCTTAGCAAAATCACCAACTAGATCAACATTCATAATAGCAAAGATAGTAAGGAAGGTTGGAGAGGAAAGGAAAGTCTACCATGGAAGAATACCACCAACCAAAGCCTAGTCAAACTTTGAATCATATGAGGAAAGTGCTACCTCTTGAGACGATAAAGAGAGAACAAAAGGTTGATTGAGGTTGAATGTAGGTCTTAGTAAGCGAAAAAACCATATCACATCTAACAAAACATCCATTAATTAGATAAATGGAAGCAAATTCAAAGAATAGAGAATTTGTGTTTTTCAACCAGTCTTGATCAACTATGGCTTAAATTTCCACCTCCATATCGAAGCATGGAATTAGGAAAGATCGGCTAAGATTTTTACAGTCAAAAGGAAGAGCCTTGATGTTCCCAGAAGCAAGAAAGAAGCAATATCCTCCATGGCAATGCCATAGCAAATGAGAAACACCACAAAATAGAAATGAGCAACACAAACAAGGGAATTAAAAAATAAACAATGGGAAGTAGCACAACCAAGATAAATGATGCAAATATTGACATTATTCTACAATGGATGAAACCGAAGTATAGGCTCAAAAATCCAAGATCGAAGAGAGCTAACTGACACATTGCGAGACAAAGTACCAACAAGTAATGCAATGACATGGACAAGTTAGTAGAAAGATAACTAACACCACTCACACATGTGCAAGTAGCCACTAAGAGGTACATCATATAGAGGAAGTACATGGACAATAAATACATCAAACATTGGGACTAGAAAAGAGGAAACTTTGCAACTACATAACAAGAAAGATCATTAGGAATAAAAAATCAACTCCTTAATGCGAGTGGGGAGTGTTGGATAGTAAGGCACAATCAACGAATGCATCAGGGAAAGGAAGAGATCTTTCCAATGACTCATATTTGAGCTTTACAAATAAGAAGAATCATTCTCAATAGCCAAATTTGAGAGCCTATTAGCTGCTTTATTTGCCTCTCGATAGCAGTGTTTAAATTTCATAAAACTCAAACCTGGAAAGCAAGAACCAAGTATATTTCATCACATTTTAAAGCTTGCAAGAATGAATTTTCCTCTCCATAGCATTGATTACAATTATCAAGTCCTTGCTAGAACATAATGTTATTAGGGGTCGCATCCTTATAACATTTATATATTTTGTTCTAATAAAAGGAGTAATAACCCACTTACTTAACCCAACAAAGTTTGACCATTCTTTTTTTTTGTTTAATTTAATCATTTGTGTTTGATTCAATTGCATACTCTGGGCATCCATCCATTAGGATTAGGCATTCATCCATCCGGGATGAGCATCTAACCATACGGGTTAGGCATTTGTCCATACGGGGCAGGAGGTTTCATCTATCCAATACGGGATAGACATCTATCCAATTAGGATAGGGGGTGCTCTGGCCAGAGACTTAGACTCATCGGGACCGTTCGGGTCCTGAGTCACTCACTAAGTACTACACTCTTCTAATAGGAGTGCACCGAGGTCACCGTCCTTAGGAGTAATCAGAATAACATAATACAAGCTTGAATTCCGCCTCGGAATTTGGCTTAAGGCCTCGGAAAATCAAGCAAATCCATTCGGGATTCCTTCCGAGTATGCATTGAATTACTTTTTCCTTTTTATTACACTTATCTTTCAAATTAGGATTCTTACCAAGTCTAGACCCCACCCACAAACGCCTGAGTACTAGGGACAACTCCATCCCTAGACTGCCTACATACCCGTTTCGGCATGGGATCAAGGCGTAAAGTATGTAGTTCTATTTTCTACTCTATGATTTGATGTAAACTGATTAGTGGGTACACAACCCTTTCTAGGGTCAATGTCCCAGATAGTTTCTCTGCGGTTGCTACCCACGGTGGTAGCTCTTAAGCAAAGACTCAAGATGGCCCATTGCTTGTGGCCTAAAACAACTAGCTCCTAATACCTATCATAAGCGTCACCCTTGACCAAATTGCCAATCGCCAATATCTTTTCAAGATTAAGTCAATTTCATAAAAACATTTCACTTAACCAACCCTAAAGGGGGTTTACTATGGTTTAACTCAACGGATGAAAAATCATTTAAGGATTATCTTGTTAGATTATCGATCCAAGGGGGATTACCCGCCCTTTGGATTTTAACTTCCAAGTGTCCCTTATTACTCCTCGACGATTTATAGGGACGATGCCACAGACGTCGTTGATGCAGCTTTATTAGGCATTAAGTGCAGTATTTCAACACGACGACATTACCTGTAAGCGTGACCCAGAGGCACTGTATATACCGAACGTTGCTAGGTTTTGGTTTTCCAACTTCCTTTATTTAGTTTTCTTAACTAAGAAACTTATGAAAACATCATGCTTGAAACAATTATGACTTGAACATGCGTAATTAGACATTGCAAAGCTCGATTAGTTGAAACAACTACTTGATGCTCTACGTGGAATAAAAACATAACTAAAATTATTTAATATTCAAAACTTGAAAAATAACTTACATAATAATGATAATTATGAACTCGCATATTTAATGATTAAACGCGTAACTTACATGGAGATGGTGAAGACGTCAATAAATGCAATTAATGTATAAGTACTTTACATGATGCAAAAATAGTGTAGCTTACATGCAAGATTAAGCAATGATTTATTCCTACCACGACAATAAATAATTATAGTCACCGGTTCCAAAATAGCAATTAGTTTAGACAGACAAATTTTGGGTCAAATCATAATAATATGATGTAATTGTTTTCAAAGAACCTAAAGTTACCGACCAAGTAACCCAATAAATTTCAAATGGATTGAGAGATTCCAATACCTTAATTTAAAATTACAAATTTATTACCCAAAAACCCTAATTATTTATGAATTTTTTTCTCTAAGTTTAATTTACTTAAAATTTAAGCTAAGGCAATTATTAATCCCTAAGTTTAATTTACTGACTTAAATTTATAACAAATAAACTTAAAATTTAACTAAGCAATTATTAATAATTCTTAAACTGCAATTTAATAATAATAAAAAAAGCTAAATAACTAAAAGGGGTACGAGGTTTGTTTAATATAATGGGAAGTGGGGAGTGGAGGGGGGGCCCACCGGTCCCATCATCACTACAGGCTTGCAATTTTTTTTCATATCCAGTTTCGCTTTGGCATATATATATATATATATATATATATATATATATATATATATATATATATATATATATATATATATATATATATATATATATATATATATATATATATGTGGTTATATATATATTTTTCTAAGTTTATTTAAAATATAAGAGAGATATAAATAAAAGGTACATGTACAAAAGAAATATTATTATGTGAATATGAATTTAATCACAGAGATGAAACAACACAGAGATAAGTAGGACTGCTCTTAAGGAATTGAGATTTATGATCAAATCTTCATTCAGAGAGTGAAATGGATTTTTACTCATAGGGAAAAGAAAAAAGAAATATTCAATTAACTTTATATGCAGAAGCTCAAACTTGTATTTGCATAGAGGTATGATTATTCACAGGGAGGTCAGATTTAATTAAAGAAAATGAGATTTACATTCTGTTTTCCAATCCAATAATGGATTTAAGAGAAGAATAACAAGGATAAGATTCATACACAAATGGCTATCATTTAATCACACAGGGAAGATTTTTTTTTTTTTTTTTTAATCTCAGAAAAAGAATTTTAAATAAGGGAAATACGATTTTTGCACAGATCTAGAATCTTTGGAAAAGCAAAAGCAAGATCATAGGTATATTTTTCTAAAGGAAATAAAATAAATAATAAAGCTATCTTTTATATGCATTATGTGAAAGTATTTTATCAATATTTATTCCTAAATAAGAAGAAAAGATTTGCAATAAAGGAAAATCTAGAAACTATATTTATTTGATAATGCAAATTTCTTATATGTAAATGAGAGATGACAAAAAGAGAGAACCTGGCTTATCGAAGCTCGATGTTGAATCCTCTAGCTATCCTTTTTAGATCCTTCCTTGCAACTTGAGAGAAATTTTTAAGAACAACTTAACAATCCTGCAACGAAAAATGAGACTACCAAGAAGATCCTACTACTAACAACAAGGAAACTTGGAATTTTTTTTCAAAAAATAATCAACTCCCTTTTTTGAAAACTTGCATACAATATATAGGAAAAATCCCTAAATCCCACTATCTAGAGAAATTAATTAAAAATGAGATTCTTTTCCAATATTGGACTCGTGCAAATTGATTAAAATCTAGTGGGGGAGTTACATGCAAGGCATTGAAGATTCCTCTAGAAGCTTCTAATTCCTCCTACAACATGTGCCATATTTGGGAGTGGGAAAATAAAAATAAAAATAATTATATTCTCCAAGTGTGTGTGTGTGTCCATTTTTATTTTATATTATTTATTCAATCATTTTCAATAACTCAACCAAAAATATAATAGAATTGTACCAAGTCAAAAAGTGATAAAGGAGGGTTGTTACATCCTCCCCCCCTTAATTTGTGCATCGTCTCGATGCACTTATTGAATGTATCCAAAAGAGTCTATAGTTCATGATTAGTTTAAAACAAAAAAGAAAACAACTGTTGCATTTCCCTAGTATCTTCCCACGTGGCATTCTTTTCATCATACTGGTTCCATTGTACTTTGCATTGATCAACCTCTTTGTTGCGCAATTGGCACTGGCGCCTCTGCAAGATTTTGAATAGCTCTATCATTATTCCTCCCATTTCCTGGACCTGTAAAGCATCCCAATTCAAAACATGTTTCTCATTAGGTACATATTTTTTAAGAAGAGATACATGGAAGACATCATGGATTCGGCTCAACTGGGGAGGTAAGGCCAACCGATATGCAACTGGATTAATCCTTTCCAATATTTCAAAAGGTCCAACATAACGAGGTACAAGCTTGGTCTTTTTCCCAAACCTTATGGAACTCTTGTGTGGCCTAACCCTTAGGAAGACTTTCTCTCCCACCTCAAACTCCCTTGGTGTCCTGTTTTTGTCTGCATAACTTTTCTGCCTATCTGAGGCCTCCTTCAATCTTTGCCTAATTTCCTTAGTTTTCCTTTCCATCTCCTTTAGCATATCTGGTCCAACAATTACTCTATCTTCAAGACTATCCCAACTCAAAGGTGTTCGACATGGTCTACCATACAATGTTTCGAAAGGTGCCATTCCCAAAGATGTTTGATATGTATTATTGTAAGCAAACTCTACCAGAGGTAGGTAATCTTCCCATTTCTTCTGTTGGTCCATGCAGTACATGCAAAGTAGGCCTTCCAAAATCTGATTTGTCCTTTCTGTTTGACCATTGGTTTCAGGATGGTATGCAGTGCTAAAATTTAGCTGAGTTCCCAGAGCTGATTGAAGAGTTGTCCAAAACCTTGAAGTGAATCTAGCATCTCTATCTGATATGATTTTCTCTGGCATTCCATGCAACCTAAATATTTCCTTAATGAAGCGCCTAGCCAAGGTAGGTGCATCATCCATCATATTCCCCAGAATAAAGTGCCACCTTAGTGAGTTTGTCAATTACCACCATTATTGTATCATGCTTAGAAGGTGACATGGGTAACCCTTGCACAAAATCCATGCTAATAACTTGCCACTTGTGTTGAGGTACAACATGTAACTGTAACAATCCAGCTGGATGTCTATGTTCTGCCTTTACTCTTTGACACTCCAAACATTTAGCCACATACTTAACTATGTCATTCTTCATCCCTTACCAAAAGTATAACTTCTTTAGGTCTGCATAAAGTTCGTTAACTCCCGGGTGTCCTGAATAAGGGGCATTATGGGCCTCTGACAAGACTACTTCCCTTAAGTCTCCAGAATTAGGAATATAGATTCTATTATTGTATCTGAGCAACCCATCTTCGTCTAATGTATACCTTTCAATCTTAGGATCGGTTGGATCGTACTCTAAAGTCAATTTGACTTGTTCATACCATGGGTCATGTTCCTACTCATCCATTACTTGTCTTTTGAAAGAAGTTTCAAATGTTGTTATAGTCATCAAGTGTCTCCTCCTACTTAAAGCATTTGCCACCCTATTTTCCTTCCCCTTAACATATTCAATTTCAAAATCTTATTCACTTAGAAACTCTAACCACCTTCTTTGTCTAGCATTTAAGTGGGGCTAGGTTAAGATGTACTTTAGTCCTTGGTTATCTGACTTTAACTCAAAGGGCTTCCCTAGTAAGAAGTGTCTCCATTTCTGTAGGGCATGCACAATCGTTGCTAACTCTAAGTCGTGGGGTGCATAGTTAACCTCATGAGTCTTTAGCTTCCTGGATTCATAAGCTACTACCCCTTCATCTTGGACAAGTACTCCTCCCAAACCTTCGTTAGAAGCGTCAGTTACGACTGTGAAGTGTCCATTCGGATCTGGTACTTTTAGAATGGGTGCTGAAGTTAGTTTCCCCTTCAAAATTTGGAATGCCTTATCACTTTGTTCTGTCCACACAAACCTTTTACCCTTCCTCTGTAAGGAGGTGATGGGGTTTGCTATCTTAGAGAATCCTTCCACAAACCTCCTATAGTACCCTGGTAGCCCCATAAAGCTTCTTACCTCAGAAACATTTTTAGGGATCGGCCATTCTACTATTGCCTTTATCTTATCTGGATCAACTGCTATTCCTTCCTTCGATATTATATGCCCAAGGTAGTGAATCTTTTCCTCGAAGAAGGCACATTTTGACAGTTTCCCATATAACTTATGTTCCCTCAATCTTTGCAAAACAATTTGTAGGTGTACTAAATGTTCCTCCTCATTCCTATAGTAAATCAATATGTCATCCAGAAATACCAAAACAAATTTGTCCAAGTAGTCATGGAGTACACTATTCATTAGGTTCATAAATGCAACTAGGGCATTGGTTACACCAAAAGGAACTACTGTGAATTCATAATGCCCATATCTAGTCTTGAAAGCTGTCTTTGGAATGTCGTCCTCTTTAATTTTGAGTTGATGATATCCTGATCGGAGGTCTATTTTTGAGAAAATTACTGCTCCTTTCATTTGATAAAAAAGATCCTCTATTCAAGGTAAGGGATACCTATTCTTTATTGTGACCTTGTTCAACATCCTATAGTTGATGCATAGCCTTAAGGTTCCATCCTTCTTTTTAACGAACAAGACTGACGCTCCCCATGGTGATACATTTGGCCTTATTAATCCCTTAGCTAAGAGTTCCTCTAATTGCATTTTGAGTTCTTGTAATTAAGTTGTGTTCATTCGGTAAGGTACCCTTGACACTGGTTCAGCTCCTGGTAGTACGTCGATAGAAAAGTCAAACTTCCTTTTAGGAGGTAAGCCGGGTAATTCTTCTGGAAATACATCCTTGGATTCTTTTAAGAAAGGGGTATTTTCAAAATTTGGGGTATTTTCCTCTTTTCCTTCATCAATTTCAACCATATAGATTTGGCCTCCTCTTCTTCTTTCCTTCTTTAATTGCATGGCTGATATGGTTTCTATATTAATGGGGTTAAACTTTCCTTGGATTTTGACCCTTTTCCCCCCATCATCCAACCATTCAACAACATTGTTGTAGCAATCTACATTAGCTTGATGATATGTTAACCAACTCATTCCAATAATTACATCATATAATCCTAGGGGTGCCACATAAAGATCTACCCTTTTTTCAAACTCAGGAAAATGTACCCTTGCCCTCAGCAAACACTTAGTTAGTTCTTGATTTAAGATTTTTAAAATTTTATTTCTACCATTGCAAAACATTCCCTTAGTTGTGTAAATTGAAGTGAGCACAAGGCCTAGATTTGAACCTTTGCTTTGATACCACATGCAATAACCCACTTACTTAACCCAACAAAATTTGACCATTCTTTTTTTTTGTTTAATTTAATCATTTGTGTTCGATTCAATCGCATACTTTGGGCATCCATCCATTAAGATTAGGAATTCATCCATCCGGGATGAGCATCTAACCATACGGGTTAAGCATCTGTCCATACAAGGCAAGAGGTTTCATCTATCCAATACGGGATAGGCATCTACCCATACAGGGTAGGCATCTATCCAATTAGGATAGGGGGTGCTCTGGCCAAAGACTTAGACTCATCGGGACCGTTTGGGTCCTGAGTCACTCACTAAGTACTACACTCTTCTAATAGGAGTGCACCGAGGTCACCGTCCTTAGGAGTAATCAAAATAACATAACACAAGCTTGAATTTCACCTCGGACTTTGGCTTAAGGCCTCGAAAAATCAAGTGAATCCATTCGGGATTCCTTCCGAGTATGCATGGAATTACTTTTTCATTTTTATTATACTTATCTTTCAAATTAGGATTCTTACCAAGCCTAGACCCCACCCACGAACGCCTGAGTACTAGGGACAACTCCGTCCCTAGACTGCCTACATACCCGTTTCGGCATGGGATCAAGGCGTAAAGTATGTAGTTCTATTTTCTACTCTATGATTTGATGTAAACTGATTAGTGGGTACACAACCCTTTATAGGGTCAATGTCCCAGACAGTTTCTCTGCGGTTGCTACCCACGGTGGTAGCTCTTAAGCAAAGGCTCAAGATGGCCTATTGCTTGTGGCCTAAAACAACTAGCTCCTAATACCTATCATAAGCGTCACCCTTGACCAAATTCCCAATTGCCAATATCTTTTCAAGATTAAGTCAATTTCATAAAAGCATTTCACTTAACCAACCCTAAAGGGGGTTTACTTTGGTTTAACTCAACGGACGAAAAATCATTTAAGGATTATCTTGTTAGATTATCGATCCAAGGGGGATTACCCGCCCCTTGGATTTTAACTTCCAAGTGTCCCTTATTACTCCCCGACGATTTATAGGGACGATGCCATAGACATCGTTGATGCAGCTTTATTAGGCGTTAAGTGCAGTAGTTCAACACGACGGCGTTGCCCGTAAGCATGACCCAGAGGCACTGTATATACCGAACGCTGCTAGGTTTTGGTTTTCCAACTTCCTTTATTTAGTTTTCTTAACTAAGAAACTTATGAAAACATCATGCTTGAAACAATTATGACTTGAACATGCGTAATTAGACATTGCAAAGCTTGATTAATTGAAACAACTACTTGATGCTCTACGTGGAATAAAAACATAACTAAAATTATTTAATATTCAAAACTTGAAATATAACTTACATAATAATGATAATTATGAAATCGCATATTTAATGATTAAACGCGTAACTTACATGGAGATGGTGAAGACGTCAATAAATGCAATTAATGTATAAGTACTTTACATGATGCAAAAATAGTGTAGCTTACATGCAAGATTAAACAATGATTATTCCTACCACGGGAATAAATAATTATAGAGTCACCGTTTCCAAAATAGCAATTAGTTTAGACATAGACAAATTTTGGGTCAAATCATAATAATATGACTTAATTGTTTTAAAAGAACCTAAAGTTACCGACCAAGTAACCCAATAAATTTTAAATGGATTGAGAGATTCCAATACCTTAATTTAAAATTACAAATTTATTACCCAAAAACCCTAATTATTTATGAATTTTTTTCTCTAAGTTTAATTTACTTAAAATTTAAGCTATGACAATTATTAATCCCCAAGTTTAAAATACTAACTTAAATTTATAACAAATAAACTTAAAATTTAACTAAGCAATTATTAATAATTCTTAAATTGCAATTTAATAATAATGAAAAAAGCTAAATAACTAAAAGGGGTACGAGGTTTGTTTAATATAATGGGAAGTGGGGAGTGGAGGGGGGGCCCACGGGTCCCATCATCACTGCGGACCTGCGGGTACAGGCCCGCAGTGATGAGGGGACCGCCGTGGTCCCCTCCACTACCCTGCGGCCACTGTCGTAGCAGTGACCATAGGGGGGGGGTACCACTCCCGGTGGTTACCGCCTCCCTTGCACGTTGCCTGACAATAATAAATTTCGACGGCTTCTTTACAATAAACGCTTTGCAATTTTTTTTCATATCTAGTTTCGCTTTGGCATAAATTTAATAATATATATATGTGTGTGTGTGTGTGTGTGTGTGTGTGTGTGGTTATATATTTTTTTTCCCCAGTTTATTTAAAATATAAGAGAGATATAAATAAAAGGTACATGTACAAAAGAAATATTATTATGTGAATATGAATTTAATCACAGAGATGAAACAACAGAGTGAACTTAATTCGTTTCAGCAATGTACAGGTAATTAAAAAAAAATAGATGATTAGGTTGAGATAACAAAGCTTTCAAGAAGATTTCTAGGAGCTAATATTCACGAAGGGATTTATATTTTATTTCCACAAAGAATAATGGGTACAACGAAGTTTATTTCCAGACGTTTTCCTGTTCACAAAGAAGTAGGACTGCTCTTAAGGAATTAAGAATTATGATCAAATCTTCATTTAGAGAATGAAATGGATTTTTACTCACAGGGAAAAGAAAAAAGAAATATTCAATTAACTTTATATGCAGAAGATCAAACTTGTATTTGCATAGAGGTATGATTATTCATAGGGAGGTAAGATTTAATTAAAGAAAATGAGATTTACATTCTGTTTTCCAATCCAGTAATGGATTTAAGAGAAGAATAACAAGGATAAGATTCATACACAAATGGCTATCATTTAATCACACAGGGAAGATTTTTTTTTTTAATCTCAGAAAAAGAATTTTAAATAAGGGAAATACGATTTTTGCACAGATCCAGAATCTTTGGAAAAGCAAAAGCAAGATCATATGTATATTTTTCTAAAGGAAATAAAATAAATAATAAAGCTATCTTTTACATGCATTCTGTGAAAGTATTTTATCAATATTTATTCCTAAATAAGAAGAAAAGATTTGCAATAAAGGAAGATCTAGAAACTATATTTATTTGATAATGCAAATTTCTCATATGCAAATGAGAGATGACAAAAGCAGAGAACTTGGCTTATCGAAGCTTGATGTTGAATCCTCTAGCTATCCTTTTTAGATCCTTCCTTGCAACTTGAGAGAAATCTTTAAGAACAACTTAACAATCCTGCAACGAAAAATGAGACTACCAAGAAGAGCCTACTGCTAACAACAAGGAAACTTGGAATTTTTTCAAAACATAATCAACTCCCTTTTTTGAAAACTTGCATACAATATATAGGAAAAATCCCTAAATCCCACTATCTAGAGAAATTAATTAAAAATGAGATTATTTTCCAATATTGGACTCATGCAAATTGATTAAAACCTAGTGGGGGAGTTACATGCAAGGCATTGAAGATTCCTCTAGAAGCTTCTAATTCCTCCTACAACATGTGCCATATTTGGGAGTGGGAAAATAAAAATAAAAATAATTATATTCTCCAAGTGTGTGTGTGTGTCCATTTTTGTTTTATATTATTTATTCAATCATTTTCAATAACTCAACCAAAAATATAATAGAATTGTACGAATTCAAAAAGTGATAAAGGAGGGTTGTGACAAAAGGTTATAAAACCTTATATATTATATGCTTTACAAGCATATCCCATTTGAAATAATTATAATCTAACATCTGTTAGATTATTAATTTTTTGTGAATAGGGGTATTGAAAAGGTGTGACTAGTTAAGTCACCGTTCCTCCTATATTTAAGGAGGTTCTCTCTCATTTGAGAGGGGTGTGAATTTTGAGCTTTATGGTGAGTTGTATCATGATGCACAAGATGTATTACTAGCCATATTGAAGTATTGGAGTAATGTCCCCAGGTTCTTGTCTATTTTATGATAGACTACATTTGTGTTGTAATAAAATGACACTTTATGGGTTTTTTTACCCAAAAGGGTTTTCCCTTGTATATCTTATGTAATGTGTTAATTTATAGTCATATGATTCTTAATACATTTATTTTATATCTTGTTTATAATTATTAGTATCCTAAGATCCTAATTTCTAACAA